>NW_019386374.1:201539-205242 GCF_000671375.1 Centruroides sculpturatus | reverse complement strand
AGTATCGAAATGATCGTTCTCCATTTCAGCACATATATCTCAAAGCGCTCGGCTGACGCCCGCAAAACGCGCGTTTGAGTGTGTACGCCCACATAGAACTCTTGGTTCTTTAAAACGCGCGTTGAAAAACGCCTAGTGTGTACAGGATCTAAAAGTCATCTGTTAGTAGTGACGCTCGCCTCTTCAATATCAACCTCGTGCAGTTCTGACCTTGTTAATAATTCGGGATTATCTTTAAATGTAGACTTCATGACGTCATAGAAAGGGTATGTGTTAGGCTGTGAGCTATACCGAATATGTTAGAATAGTGTTTTATAGTTTAGAAAAGGTATTATATTCGTACTTTTAGTAATTACTTTTCCGGCTTTTATATATAACAGAGGAAAACTTGTGGCGATCGGTAAAAAAATGACCCTTCCAAGATTTTTACTTTTTGGACTCGGGATTTGAAAATTTCGAGAAATACAAATAATTTTTTCACCCTGTTTGAAGCTTAATAACTCTTGTGCCTATTGTCGAAAATTCCTGAAATTTTGCAATGACGTTTGTGCATTATGGGGATTAAAGCTACTAAATTTTGACGGTTACAGGAAGTGAAGAGATAAACGGATATCGTGTCATATCTCGAGTAGGGTCACACTTAATGACGATTTTTCTCGTAATTAGCATTTCCAATATTTTATAATACGTAGCCTACTCTCAAAATTAAGTTATTTGCCATTTTATAATAAGTTAGTACATATAAATATTTCATTCTTAAAGCCGAGATATAATTACCATAAATTTCGATCAGTACCCGAGAGAGGTAATTTGCTCACCATTGTGGTTCTTTAAACATGACTGTCAGTAGCTTTAGGGCTGTCGGTAATTGATGTCCACACTGGAACGGAGGGAGGGGGTTATTACAAGTCGGACAAAGTCGAACATCGGAAAAGAAAGGGAATGAACTTTAATGGAGGTTCGTTTTATTTCATTAAATTTTATTCAGTTTATGCGTTTTTTTCCTTTTTATTATTATTCATACAGTGAGAAAAGTTTTGCGAAGATTTGAGTTTTGCTTGACGTTCAAAGAGGGGTACGGAAACTTGGAAAAACTGGGACAATGGGGGAGAGGAAGTAAAAATTGAAGAAAATGCAGAAGTAATTTGTGCACAGATTCTTTTATGAGGTCCGGCCCGGGCTCCATAAACCACGAGGCGCAAGTGGGGTCTAACTATAAAACTTCACTCTTCACAAACAGCTATATAAAAACGACCCAGTTATGATTGCAAATGGAAGTACTTGTTTATAAATACTAAATCTATGATATAAAAATTAGAGGCCCGGAAAAATTTGTACGGTGTTCTGAAGTCTCGCAACTATGGTTATTAGTTATACTTCATTGAAATACTGATATTCACTTCACTGATTACGACCCTTGGGGATTGCGCCTCTAATAACAATTTTAGGTAATTCTACGTAACAATGGCAATGGAACAGATCACATTTATTTCAATTTAAAATTTAGTTACACCAAAAGATTGAATATTTCAATATCTTGTTGGATTGTCTTTGATTTTTCCAGCACTGTGTTCAATCCGTTATGCAGATATCGTCTGTTGATAGTTTTTCTGTGATGTTCATCAATTTTTTGATGATTGTTGTTCAAACGTGCTTTTCACTTCATTTCCGTTACTAATTTTATGTCTCTGAATTTTTCAATTTAATTTATTCTAAAAATATTCGATTAGATTTAGGATTAAACTCTGTCTGTGACTCAATCATTTTTTGGCAAGTGTGCAGCAGCAACATTATAATTTTCCACGCATATTTTATCATTAAACATATGCTTTCCATCCCCATAGACTATCATTCATGCCCAAACCATAACACTTCCTCCACCATGTTTAAGGAAAAGTGTATAGAATAACAATTGTGCCAATTGTTATTCTATTCACAGTTCGATGAACAGAGCGAAAAATGTTAAATTTGCAGTCGACTGAAAATATTACATGCTTGAACGAGTCAAAATCTTTTATTCTCTGTTTCATATTGTAGGTAGTTAATGTAAACATCTACAATAACAATTACAGTTTAAACTTATTTTTTACATATTATTTACATTCTGTATTGATATTTTTCGTATAGACATCCTTTTAAAAGAATTTTTATAAAATTCACGAACTACACTTCATCATAAAAATTTATTGGTATTTTAGTAAATGTTTCTGTAAATATCCTGTAATTTAAAAATAGAATTTATATAAATTTTAAATGTTTTAGCGCAGAGAATAGAAATTTTAATGACTGTACAATATACACATTGAATATGAAATTGTCTGATATTTAATTAAAATCGTTTTATTTTTCTATTTAGCTAATCTTCCCCTGCAAATACAAAAACAAACTAAAAACGCGAAGAACTAAGTTAAAAAAAAAAAAATTTTAAATGATTTAGCGCAGAGAATAGAAATTTTAATGACTGTACAATATACACATTGAATATGAAATTGTCTGATATTTAATTGAAATCGTTTTATTTTTCCATTTAGTTAATCTTCCCCTGCAAATACAAAAACAAACTAAAAACGCGAAGAACTAAGTTCAAAAAACAAAAAAAAAAAAACATAACCAACACCTTATTACTCGCTGAGAGATTTTTATTAAAACAAACGTTTTCGATCCATTCAACGGATCCTCATCAGGCTAAATGAAATACAGTAGAGCGTCGTTTGTTTGAATCAATTGGGACTGGGGTTGTTTAGAAAAAATCGATATTTCGGATAACCGATTGTGTACGAAAAAATATATTAACCTATCTCATGTTGAAATTTTTCGCCGTTACGTGTCGCTTCGCGTTGAATTTTCGTCAATGTTAAGCCTAACGAAGACTATTGTATCTTTAAAAATTATTTTTTTTATTTTGTACAAACAAAATAAATATATTGAAAAATATAAAAAGAATAAAAAATTGTACTTCAGATGTTAATTTAGTATAAAAAATGTAAAATATTTGAGTAGCCCTAGACATAGCCAAAGATTGCAGCGCCACAGCACTGGCGAAAATTTAAATTTGCGGACTGGAATTCTTTTGGGATAATTGACTTTCGGATAAACGACGCTCTACTGTATTAATACTGTCTATCCTAACTAAATAGAGTTTCCTTTACATCATACTAGAGTACATGTGCCTCTTGTAAGTTTTTAGCCGTTCTTGCCAAAGTTGAGAGTGTATCTGTTTTAGGATTACCACTTCATCCCATCGAACCAAGGAACTTGCTTGTGCCATCTGGGCCAATACTGTTGTATTGGATCCTTTTCTAATATCATACCTGTGTTCTCTGATCCTTACACCTAGGTTTCTAGTAGTACATCGGTTTTTAGTATTTTTGAATTTTGAACTTGTTCCATTTATGAAGTATTCCATTTAGCCTGATGATGATCTATTGAATGGATCGAAAACATTTGTTTTAATAAAAATCTCTAAGCGAGTAATAAGGTGTTGGTTACGTATTTTTTTTTTTATTTTCTGCTGGGTACGATAGTGGTTTATATTGAACTAAGTTCAATCTTGCAAGAATGAAATCCACGATTCACTCTTAAGAAATTGTATTTTACACGTTCGAACATTATCAGTTCCTCTTATCGAGAAAATATGAGAAAAGTATACTTTAAATAAGTCTTTAAAACACAATTTTTCATTTAATAATAGCAATGATTAAGA
>NW_019386374.1:183958-199203 GCF_000671375.1 Centruroides sculpturatus | reverse complement strand
ATTGTGGTTTATATTGAACTAAGTTCAATCTTGCAAGAATGAAATCCACGATTCACTCTTAAGAAATTGTATTTTACACGTTTGAAAATTATCAGTTTCTCTTATCGAGAAGTTATGAGGAAAGTATACTTTAAATAAGTCTTTAAAACACAATTTTTCATTTAATAATAGCAATGATTAAGAATATCTATAATACATTCTAATATTAAATTTATTATTAATTATTATTAATATTAAAAGTCATGTAAAATTAAAATTTTATGCAATTTATTTCATGTATGTTGTTATTACTTTCAGCTATTCTTTGCACAAAACACAGTTTTGAAGAAAATATTTTCCAAGTTTATAAGAAAAATTGAAATTTTATGCAATTTATTTCATGTATGTTGTTATTACTTTCAGTTATTCTTTGCACAAAACACAGTATTGAAGAAAATATTTTCCAAGTTTCTAAGAAAAATTGAATGTTAGATACACTGCTTTACTTACATCAGTGATCTTCGTTTCAAAAGAAGAAAAAGGTCTACTGCAAGGATAGGAAAAGAAAATTCATGAAGACATAAAGACATTTAAAAAATATTTTACAGAAATTGTTTAGGCTACTTTAATATGTCATCCCTGATCAGCTGTTGTTGAAAATATTAATAGCATAATATATTTATAAACTAATTTTATCATCTCTAAAATTATTTTTGTGTGTGTTTTGATAGAGAAATGTTATTTTAAATATAAAAATGATTATTGAATTAAATATTATTATTAATTTAACTATTCTTCTTATTTAAGAAACTTTTTATTATATCGATAAAATATTATTTATAAAAAATTTTTTAATTGCAGGAAAAAGGAACCAAAAGAAATTTTCGTGTAAACGCTGTAAGAAGAACTTCACAGCTAAACAAAGTTTGCAAATTCATGAAAGAATCCATACAGGAGAAAAGCCTTACACTTGTGACGAGTGTAAACAGAAATTTACACAAAAGTCAACCTTAATAACACACCTCCGAAAAAACACTGGAGAGAAGTCTTACTGTTGTGACGAGTGTAAAGAAAAGTTCACAACTAAACAAAATATGGAAACTCATAAAAAAATTCATACAGGAGAAAAGCCTTACACTTGTGACGAGTGTAAAAAGAAATTTACAAAAAGATCAACCTTAATAACACACTTCCGAACACACACTGGAGAAAAGCCTTACAGTTGTGACCAGTGTAAAAAGAAGTTTGCAGACAAGTCAAACTTAATTAAAGACCTTAACGCCCAATCCCGAGTATACTCGGGCAAATTTAAATAATCGTACGTAACTCCACGTTGGTCGAAATAATTCAAATAAAGTTAATTTACATTCTATTGGATGTTGTTGATGATCTCAGCAAGTTTCGTAATTTTACACGTAACAGAAGTTTATTTTTTGACCATTTTTTTGGTCCCTATCTATAGAGATAGTATATCGAATGGAAAAATTCGTCATGTATTTGAGTGTTTACGGTAACTGATGCAGATCTGTCTACAAACCGGTCTTCCCCTGCGATTTGTATGAGAATATTCCGCGAATGCCTATAAACAGCTGTTCTCAAGGACATTACGCTAACTACACCGAACAGCGGCGCGTGTCACGTGATCCGTCGCGATTTTTTTTTATTTAAAGACAATTCGTTTTTAAANGAATTCATACAGGAGAAAAGCCTTACACTTGTGATGAGTGTAAACAGAAGTTTACACGAAAGTCAACCTTAATAACCCACCTTCAAAAACACACTGGAGAAAAGCTTTACTGTTGTGACCAGTGTAAACAGAAGTTCACAACTAAACAAAATATGGAAAATCATAAAAAAATTCATACAGGAGAAAAGCCCTACAGTTGTGATGAGTGTGAACAGAGCTTTACAACTAAACAAAGTTTGCAAACTCATGAAAGAATCCATACAGGAGAAAAGCCTTACACTTGTGATGAGTGTAAACAGAAATTTACACAAAGGTCCAATTTAATTACACACCTCCGAATTCATACAGGAGAAAAGCCTTACACTTGTGATGAGTGTAAACAGAAGTTTACACGAAAGTCAACCTTAATAACCCACCTTCAAAAACACACTGGAGAAAAGCTTTACTGTTGTGACCAGTGTAAGCAGAAGTTCACAACTAAACAAAATATGGAAAATCATAAAAAAATTCATACAGGAGAAAAGCCTTACACTTGTGACGAGTGTAAACAGAAGTTCACACAAAAGGCAAACTTAATTAGACATCTTTCGATCCACAATAAACAAAAGTAACATTGAACGTTAATTATGATCAGCGAAATTCGTTTGAAAGCACGATCCAAAAATACATTATAATATTCACACTTAGAAATTTTGAAGGAATATTATTTTTAATTTCTATTGATGTAGAATGATCGAAAGATGTAAGCAAAACTGGTTGTAAATGAAAATTTGTTTTTCTAATTTCTAAGAAGTTTTAACTAACAAACATTTCAATATTCATATTCAAATGTAGCTCTTTTCGAATTTTGTAATTATATTTCAAATGGTAACAGCTCTGTATCTCGATATTTTTAAACAAAATTTAATATTTTCTGAAATTTTGAAATTGCAATTTTCTGTTTGAACATAGAAAACAGAGTTCATGTAGAAGTTTGTTCAAAACAGATTTCGTTATTTTTAATTCACATTATTACAACTTCATATTAATACCCGAATTGTTAATATATAATTAAAATGTCTTTATGTAAAACTTTTTTGAATAAAAAGTTGTTGCATCGATACTTGCTTGTATTAATTATAGTTCAAGTTAATTTATTCGATCAGTAATTTGGAGAGTGCATATTTTGCTGTAATTCATAATACAGGAAATCCTCGTATATTCGAACATTATGAGCACGTCCAAAATTTGCCTCATTTTTTGACAGATAAACATTGTCGTGTTTTAGTAATTTTTTTTCTTTATAACCCATTTTTTAAATCTGATACGAAAACATTTTGTGCAATAAATCAATTTAAATTTTTTGGATTGCAATTTGAAAACATTGTAGACCAATAAATTCTCACTGTTCTCTGTCTTAATCTCGAAAACAGTGTCAGATAATATAGATGTAAGTCAAGACCAGATATGAGAAGCTTAGTGGCAGAAGAATCCGATAAACTATAACTGACCTTCGCTTTCACGTCATTTCAATTGAAAAATTTTATCCACAACGAAGTCAGTCAGACAACCCACAGGACTCAATCGTTATCTGGAAAAATATGATGCACATCAGCAAGACGCTACTAAAATCGAGAGCATATATTTTAAATTGATTAAAAATTGCAACTCGACATTGTGACGATAATTTTTGCTCGTTTTTATTAACGTCTAGTCCCGAGTTACTTCGGGCATGTTACATAGCGTTACAAAAAATGAGGTCATTTCGACTTTCCCAAAAGTTTTTTGTTTTTGATTTTTGGAATGTTTTTTAAGTCTCGAAATTCTATCAAAAATTTTTACCCGCGCAAAAAAATTTTATCGCGATTTTAATTAGTCTTTGATAAGGTTCGATTAAGGCTTAATTGTTTTTTAATGAGATTTTTGTATTAAAATTAATTAAGCGTTCTAAAGTTGTAGTGCATGGATTTGACTTCGGTAAAGTTATTTAAAGCTACTTTCTGATGTCAAAAATGACCTCCGATAGTTTTTTACTTTTTTAATCAATAGATTTTATTATATATAAATGTAATTAATTTAGGGGGGTCGGAAATCGCAATAAAGTTTTAATTTTTTAAAAATATAGGTCTAATTAGCAATAGGTCTAAAACCCTACTTTAAACCCTTGTCCTCCCGAGACGTCTATGAGAATGTCCCGGGAAATCCGACTCCAGCTGTTCTCAAGGTCATCCAGCTGTGTAAACAATGACTCATCAGTGTCAAATTTCACAGAAAGGCGAGACANCTCGTCTATGAGAATGTCCCGGGAAATCCGACTCCAGCTGTTCTCAAGGTCATCCAGCTGTGTAAACAATGACTCATCAGTGTCAAATTTCACAGAAAGGCGAGAGAAAGGAAAATAAAATTTGAAGCTTTTTCTTCAAAATTAGCGCATTTCTCTTTTGTTTTTTTTAGTTTAAAGTATTTTTTATGCTTAATTACATTATAATTCATAACAGGTGGGCGTTAAGAGGTTAATATACAGTGGGTGACGGATATATATAGACTGTGTATATATGTACTGTATTTCTATTATTACATATAAATAAACGTAGTAAGAAAGTATATATTTTTTATTTTGTGGGTCTCCAGAACAAATTAATTAAATTCTCATAAAAACTTATGGTAAATTGATAATCAGTTAACGAACAATTCGGATAGCGAACAAAGTCTTAGAACAGATTATGTTCATTAACCGATCACCCACTGTACTAGCAAATAAGCCCGGCGTTGATCGAGCAAAAAGTAATGGTAACAAAAATTAAGAATATTAGATTATAGCCGATCTTATCCGTTTTCAGCGGATGCAAGAATTAGGTTCTTCCTCCTCCCAGAGTGACTGGAGGATTTTTAGATGAATCTAAAAATATGTCCAATTTTTTGCAAAAATGCAAAAATCCGCATCTAAAATAGTGCAGGAGCAAATCGTTCAATACAGAAACGTACCCATTAACAAGAAATTTATTTTACGTCTTTAACTATCCGAAAGGAGCCGTCCATAAATTACATAACGTATTTTGGGGTTGGTGGGAATCAAGGATTTCTTACGATTTCTTACTCGGATAGGGGGATAATAGATCTCGTCTTATGTAATATTCTTATTTTTTGATCTAGTTGAGTGGTGGAGTTTTGAATTTGGCTTTCAAATTCAAAACTTCTGTGCATCATATTTTTCCTGATAACAATCGAGTCATGTCAGTCGTCTATCTAATTGTTCTGGATAAAATTTTTTAATTGAAATTACGCAACTTCCGATCCATACTGAAGTTCGTATACAAGTCTCCTGGGCTCCTGTCCCTAAGCTTTTCATAACTGTTCATCTGTTGACTGCGTACTCAAGATTAAGGAAGTACAGACAGTGGGAATTTATCAGGGCTGTGGAGTCGGAGTCATCAAAAAATCCGCCGACTCTCCTTTTTACTTACCAACTTGTTATGTATATAAAATGGAAAAGTATTGGAATCCTGTCAAATTTGACCCTCCAAGTNTAATTCCAGTAAGGAGAAAAATGGTACGAAATTCATATTACGCGAATTTCAAACATTTTTCTCTTAATACATATCGCAGAGAATTCGCACAGCAAATAACAAAGTCAGACAATAGTTGAACTTTGTCATTTGTTTTTTTTTGTTAAATTAATCCAATGAGCATTAAAATCCTAAACCATGTAATGGTTTATTTCTATTTTGGTACGATCGATTGCTATTTTTTTCTTTTTGTTTTTGTATTTTAACCTAATATATTAGGTGAAATGGATAAGCAATAGTGAAAAATTAATTGAACTATACTTATAGAAAGAACAACTGTAAATGTTAAATTCAAAATTATAATCGTATGAAAGAAATTTCCGTCTGTTCAACTTGTAAACAGTTTGACGTCAGCGGTAATTATCGAAACGATTTTTTTATCGTATAATGTAAACCGGCCTTGAATTGGAGCAGTCTATTTTTTCGTTTTCGCTTTCGTCTCCTTTTCAAATAAGCTGTAAACGAAAGTGTACAAATTAAATAACGTAGAAAATACTTCCTCGTATCTGTTCTTCATATTTTAAGAATAACACCATTTTCCATATTTACTAATATACTGTACAGTAAATGTATTTGTAGATATCAATGTATTTATAAAAATAGATCTGTACTTGAATATCACTTGAATAATATTTATGTTTAATTTGAAAATTATTTTTTAAATATTTCCTAAATGTATTTATTCACAAAAATTATTACAAATTTTAAATATACGGAACTTAACTGAAATTCTTTTAGTGGAAATGAATAATCTATTTTTTTTAAAATTAATAAATAACACAGCATATAAATTATACATACGTATGTCGTGATTATAAACAATTTAAATTGATAATAAGTATAATAATAATAATAATAATAATAACTCTTGCTTGTCATCGCCTTGCCAAGGTTAAGTTTTTGTGGTATTTTTGTGTTAACTTATCATGTAGTGTTTGTTTGTACGTTGTCATCCTGTTTCGAGTTTTGTAATGGTGTAGTGGATACGGATTATGAATTCATTCATTTCTTAAGTCCATCCACTGGCATGGTTTTCCGACCTTAGAAATCTGTCCCTGGATTGCCACTGAAGTATTTTGGCTGAGTTAGTATGTGTTGCTTATCATGAATAGGTGAGATGGCGAATGTTTGTGTTGCAGTAGCCATACTTGGGTCAGTGCTGTGTTCGGTATTGATGGACAAGGAAAACTGTAGCAGATTTTTCGAACGTGGGCCTCTGCCTAACCCACTGCTCAAGCATTGTTAATCTATTAAAAATGTACAGTCGACCCCCCCATAACACGGGTTCCTATAGTTCGGATTCCTATATGACGGCGAAAAAATTGCGACGGTATCCGTACAAACATGATAAAAAACTCCTATAATTCAGTAAAACGTCATCGGGCAGCCGAACTACTTTCTGCCATCCAGCACCATACTACGGAGAGTTTAGGCGAGTAAGTTGAGTTTACTATTGTCTGTACAGTATGTAAATTAGGTACCGTAAGTCTAATACAGTACTGTAATTTTATATATTTCTTGTGAAAGAAACATTTCTTATTCAATGGCCATAAAAATTATTTATATTAATGATGTCTCCAAAGTTCAACGAAGTTTTCACACAAAAATAACTTATCAGAAATCGCAGCCGCCATTTGATGCGCTGCTCCACAACGAAAACAAGCTTGAGCAATGGCAATGTTTAACGGGGCACACTCGATAAGTAATCCTACAATTTTTTGTTTATAGCATAGTTAATACGAATTATTTTTGAAAAAATTATACATATTTTGGAAATGTTGAGTTGAATTAGTCTAGAATCGATTAATTTTAGGGAAGAAAACCTTTCAAACAGCCGTAGTCTGTAAACTTCACACGTGTCAGGCTGTGATTGGCAAGGTCTCCTAAAACATCAATTTCATAAAAAACGGAACATATCTACCGTGTTATAGGGGGGTAGACTGTATACATGATGTCTGGCAAGCTATCGGCAAGAAAACAGTACAGCAAGAGTGCTGACACCTCGCAAAGAATGCTGAAAATGAGGAAAGGGAATACAATCCACCAAGCTTTCCATATCTGGTCTTGACTTACATCTATATCTTACACCGTTCTCAATATTAAGGAAAGATAGACAACAGCAGGAACTGCCGGATGGCCGAGTAGTCACGGTGACAGCCTAGGGTGGGGGACCTGGGATCAAATCCGAACGTGTCGAAAGGTTCCCAGGAGTTTTATGGGGGTGGTCCTTCCGGATATGTCGGGGTCTCCTTACCATCCGCCTGCGTCATTGTGGGCCTGGCCAAACTCATAATGGGTTTGCTATAAGAGGCCCTCTTAGTGTCCACAGGCCGGAAAGTTTTAAAAAATAAGATGACAGGTAGGAATTTATAGATGTATGACTTTTTTTCAAATTGCAGCTCAAAAAAATTTAAATTGACTTATTGCATAAAATTTTTTCGTATCAGGTGTAATAGTGGGTTAAAAACACCAAAAAGATTGACAGATAAACACTGTCATGTTTTAGTAAAAACAAATGAGGCAAATTTTGGACTACGTGATCGTTGCAACAAGCTCGTAATCACTTTTCTTAGAAACTTCATTACACAAAAGCAGCTCTGATATCCAACGTGGCAAAACATTGCCAAATTTTCGTTGATTTTCCTAAAAATTATATTGTTAGATGCAAAAATCAGATTGAACCACTTCTGGCATTTATACTTACTATGTATAAGAAATTAAAATAAGTATGTTTATCTACAACTATATTTCCATATAAATAATTATATTTTACCTCATTGTGGCAAAACGTAATGGCAGGCCAGATGAACTGACCTCGAGAGCTGTAGTTTAGTGACCCCCAATATAAACGAACGATTTTTTCTTGATAGTGGGTGAGAAAATGTATTTTTGTTTTTAATGTTAAATGTCAGATCCTCCAATAAAAGGCTGACGTTTGATATCATTTTTTAACTTTGAGAATTTTTTATCTATATGTCTTTTTAATGAAGATTTTCTTCAAGCCAATTTTACTGTTACTTCTGTGGTTGTGTTAAAGCAGAGGTCACCAAACTACAGGACCGAATTCCTTAACAAGTAAATTTGTATATCCGCAGCCAGAGAAAACAATACAGTTCGAATTTACAAGGTTTTCCTGTATTATGAATTAGAGCAAAATATGCAGTGTCCTAATTACAGATCGAATAAATTAAGTTTAACTATAATTAATATTGTTGCATCGATACTTGCACTTTTTTTTTATTCAAGAAAGTTTTACATAATTACATTTTAATTACATATTGAATATTATAATGTTTCTTAGTAGAAACTTTTCGGAAGTTAGAAAAACATTTTAATTTTAAAACCAGTTTTATTTGCATCATCAATCATTATACAAATATTAAAAATAATATTTGTTTGAAATTTCTAAGTGTGAATATTCTAATGTACTAAAAGTACATTTAATTACTAAAAGTACATTTCTAAGTGAATATTCTAATGTACTAAAAGTACATTAGAATATTCACTTAGAAATACTATCATAATTTAGAATGAATTTCGCTAGACATACTTAACATTTATATTACTTTTGTCTGTTGTGGATCCAAAAGTGTTTAATTAAGTTTGACTTCTCTGTAAATTTCTGTTTACACTCATCACAATATGTAAGGCTTTTCTCCAGTATGTGTCCGAAAATGTACAATTAACCTTTCCTTTCGTGAAAACTTCAGTTTACACATGCCACAACTGTAAGGCTTTTGTCCAGTGTGAATCCGAAGGTGTGTATTTAAGTTTGACTTTTGCGTAAACCCACGTTTACACTCCTCACAAGTGTAAGGCTTTTTTTTTGTGTGGGTCCGCAGGTGTGTAGTTAAGTTTGATTTTTGTCTAAATTTCTGTTTACACTTGTCACAACTGTAAGGCTTTTCTCCAGTGTGTGTCCGAAGGTGTGCAATTAAATTCCCCCTTTGTGTAAACTTCTGTTTACACTCGTCACAAGTGTAAGGCTTTTCTCCAGTGTGGGTCCGAAGGTGTGTAATTAAGTTTCCTTTTTGTGTAAACTTCTGTTTACACTCGTCACAAGTGTAAGGCTTTTCTCCAGTGTGTATTTGAAGGTGTGTAATTAAGCTTCCCTTTTGTGTAAACTTCTGTTTACACTTGTCACATCTGTAAGGCTTTTCTCCTGTATGGATTCTTTCATGCCGTAGCAAATCATGCTTAGCTTTGAAATTCTTCTTACAGTGCTTACACGAATATATCTTTTGGTTCCTTTTTCCTGCAATTAATAGCATTGCTTTAAATAATATTTTATCGATACATAATAAAAACTTTCTTAAATAAAAACAATAATTAAATCAATAATAATATTTAATTAAATAATAATTTTTATATTTAAAAGAACATTTCTGTATCAAAACACACAAAAAGTAATTTTATAGATAATAATGTTCATGTAAAAATATATGTTACTAATGTGATCAACAACAGCTAATCAGGGATGACATATTAAAGTTAACAATTTCTATAAAACATTTTTCAAGCGATTTTATATCTTCATGAATTTTTTGTTTATATCCTTGCAGTACACCTTTTGCTTCTTTTTAAATGAAGGGCACTGATGTAAGTAAAGCAGTGTATCTAATATACAATTTTTTCCATAAACTTGGAAAATATTTTCTTCAGAAGTTTGTATTTCGTCCAAAGAAAACTGAAAGTAATAACAACATACATGAAATAAATTCTATATAATTAATTTTACATGAGTTTAATATTAGAATATATTCATATTCTTATTTATTTCTATTGTTAAATGTAAACATGTATAATATGTTAGATTTCAGATATAAGGAATATTATATTTTTAAGAGACTTATGTTAAGTACACTCCCCTGATAATTCATTTCGATAAGAGGAACTCACAGAACGTGTAAAATACAAATTCTTAAGAGTGAATCATGGACTTCATTCTCGCAAGATTGAATTTCGTTCTTCTCTTTTTTTTCTGTTTCAGGTATTTTCAGACTGAAAATTAGCTAAATGGAAAAAATTTAACTTTCTTAATTAAATATCAGAAAAATTAATTTTCAATGTACTGTACAGGATGGTTATAATTAAAGTTGCGCTACTCAGACCTGTCTAGAGCCCGTTCTCGTGGACGTATTTTGATGAAACTTGGTATATATGTTATATGGACCATAGGGAAAAGGAAAAAATGCAAAAAAAAATATTTAGTTCGAATTTTTACCACTAGGTGCAAAAATGGCACATGAAGAATAAGAAACCATTGCACATTGAACAAATGTCATGAATAAAAACCTTTTGCGTGTTTCCATTTTCTGTTTCTTGTTCTTCATGCGCCATTTTTGCACCTAGTGATAAAAATTCAAACTAATGATTTTTTTGCATTTTCCTTTTCCCCATGGTCCATATAACGTATATACCAAGTTTCTTCAAAATACATCAAAGGGAACAGGCTCTATACAGGTCTGAGTAGGGCAACTTTAATTAGAACTGCCCTGTATATTGTACAGTGATTAAAATTTCTATTCTCTACGCCGAATCATTTAAAATACATTAATTGTATTTTGAAATTACTTGATATTTACAGATGAACAGTGTACGCATTTACTAAAATACTAATAAATTTTTCAGAAATCTATTCTGGTAATTTTAAATTCCTATAATAAAATGTCATTCCTGAATTTTTTAAAAATTGCTCTAAAAAGATGTCTATACGAAAAATATCTATACAGGACGTAAATAGCATAATCTATTGCTTTTACCCTTAAACATTCTAAATATATTTGATAATAACAGCACTGGATAAATTTTAGAGGTTGATTTAAAATATCCTGAAAATATTCATTATATCTTATTCAATAATCAAAAAAGATAAGAAGCAACTAATGTTTTTGATAAATCTTTTCTTAAACTTATGAATAATAGATTTTTTGGAAAAATATGTCAAAATGTAAGAAAACATTTCAATTCAAAAGCTGCTTCTACTAAAAATCAATGTGATAAATATTTAACCCAACCATCATTAGAAAATTTTCATAACATTAATAATAATCTTACTATTTTTAAAATGAAAAAGACTAATATGTGTTTGAATAAACCAATTGACATTGGTTTTACAGTTTTAAAATTAAGTAAATTACATATACAGTGGGTGATTGGTTAACAAACACTTTCGTGAAAGTTTTTTTATTAATTAATATAAAGAAATTGTTTTTTGCCCATGGTTTAATTAAATTAATTAAAAACCTACTAATGTGAGGTGGGAATAAGGACATATCACACCAGTGATAATAAGCACAACGAACACCTCGAACACCAATGAACACCTCACAGAATAAGCACAAGAAGAAGAGACATAAAATAACGAATACCAATTGGTCCTCCCTTGTCTTCAGGCAACAATTCGAAACTTTTCGTAGAGCGGGAGACATCGACATCGATGCTCAACCCAGTATATACTGATTGGATAGTATCCCTCCAAACTTTGAAACTTTTCCTTATAATTACAGCCTTTTATTTTTCTGACAGAAACAATTATTTTATCATATTTACGAGACTGTCGAACAGACACTTGTTAAGTTTTGTGTCGGATTTTATTTTCAAAAGGTGAGAGTATAATAGTGGGCAGAAGATGACTGATGTTGCTGGGCAGTACGGCTTGAACAGGTCTACAGTTGGCCGCAGTTTAATTTTATCTAACAAGGAGACCTTACGGCTTTGGGGAAAAAACGGATTTTGATGATCTTTGGTGTAGAGATAGTATACACCACGTAGAGATAGTACACCATGTGAGTGTACTACCTGTAAAATACTAAAGTGCAATACTCAAATATAATCAAGAAAAACGAATTAAAGTTTTTATAGCACTTTATATATAAATTATACGTACTTCTGTTTGAGTGTCCTGTGGCTGAGTGGTAACAATCCTGACTCGTACGCTTGAGTTCCCGGGTTCGATTCTCATGTATACTTTTTTTTAATTCATAAACACTTATAGTGTATTTATTTTAATTTAATTTCTACTCTTCCAAGTCTAATATTTTTTTACTTTTGTTAACAATAGTGGCTCATTCTTGACACCTACATGTCAACTTTCCCATCTATGTGTCAATGTTGCAATTAAAATAATTTAATTGTAACATTTATAAATTTTTCCCATTCAACACATCCAATGTATTATTGTATAATTCTGTGCCTATAAGCTTAGCATTTTCAGATAGTGTATCAGAAGATGTTATTGCAATTAAATTATTTTCGAAAAGTAAACTCTCATAATACACTACTCCATCTTTTATCTATTGGAATAGTAGAAATTAAATTAAAATAAATACATTATAAGTATTTATGAATTAAAAAAAAAAAAAAAAAAAAAATACACGAGAATCGAACCCGGGAAATCAAGCATACGAACCAGGATCGTTACCACTCAGCCACAGGACGCTTGAATGGAAGCACGTATAATTTATATATAAAGTGCTCAAAAACTTTAAGTTCGTTTTTCTCGATTATATTTGAGTATTGCACTTTAGTATTTTACAGGTAGTACACTCACATGGTGTACTACCTCTACACCAAAGATCATCAAAATCCGTTACCCCAAAGCCGTAGGCTCTCCTTGTNAATAATAATAAGCAAAGAATTGTTACTCATAGATTCATACCGGGAAACCAACTTGTCTATACCCTCTTCAAAGAAAGATGCCGCCAGTGAAGACAGCCACTGCTGAACATCGGTTGTTGCAACAATCTCATGTAAAACAGTATTTGAAATTTGTGGAAACTCATCACAAAGCAATCTTATTGTGAACCGTCTGTTTTCAGGAATTTTTTCACTCACTTTTGCAACCAAACCATCATTGATAACAGAAGGCCAGCCACTCCATGCTTCGTCATGAACATCAGTGCATTCAGCATTCAATTGTCGAATCCACTTTCTAACCATTCCATCACTCATTACATTTTCACCATAAATCTCTACAAGTTGACGATGAATTTCAACAGGCTTAACATTCTTTGCATTCAAAAACTGTATTACAGAATGCACTTCATAGTCGGCGGGATCGGCAATAGTCTTAAACATTTTGAACGCTCACTAACACGTGGAAAGACAACACAATCCGGCTGTAATGGCATCACTAGACTGACAATCAACCAGAGAGACATGTGCGCAGGCGCTGAACTGCGATACTACCACTGCAATGGCGGTAGAATGAAATGGTACTTACTTTCCGGACACGCCTCGTATAATGTGCTAAAAAAACTTAAGTTTGTTTTTCTCGATTATATTCGAGTATTGCACTTTAGTATTTTACAGGTAGTACACTCACATGGTGTACTATCTCTACACCGAAGATCATCAAAATCTGTTTCCCCAAAGCCGTAGGGTCTTCTTGTAAGAAATATACAGTATAATCAAGAAGACTCAAGCAGCTTAAGGAGTAACAAAAATCACACCTGAGAAATAAAGAACATTGAAAAGCTCATAATGGAACCTGAAACGGATCTGACGACAGAAGAACGCCAAGAACTCTTGAATGAAGGACACCAAGAAACTCGGTGAGATATGTTTACTTCTGAAAAAGAGCATTAATGACAATATCTGCTATTAAAGATCTTTTGAAGAAGTGGGAGAATTTCAGAACAAGGTCTTAGAATGGCATCCAAAGCAGGTTGAGGCTAATACGTATGGGGATCTCTACAATTACAATGCTATTAATTACTTCTGAAAAATCCTGGAGAAAAAAGTAATCGACATTAGACAGATTGTTTAACCTCCACAAACAGAAAAAAACATGACTAATAAAAATGCAAGACTGTGTATGTATGTACATATGTATGTATGTATGTATTATTATATATAAATAAACGTAGTAAGAAAGTATATATATTTTATTTTTTGAAGTCTCCAGAACAAATTAATCAAATTGTCATAAAAACCTGTGGTAAATCGATAATCCATTAACGAACAAAGTCTTGGAACAGATTATTTTTGTTAACCGATCACCCACTGTATATAGAACATGTTATAAAATATTTTTTTTTATAAAATGTGGTAATAATGATACAGATTCTTTAATAATAGAAATTTTTACTAATTATATTTAGGAAGATTTTAAATCATTTCCAGATATCTTTGTGAGAAGCTGGGGGGAGTAGACAGTCAAATTTTAATCCCCTTTTTACGCGACTGTCTGGAGAACACCACCCACGTTGTCACTGGATGACAACCTATATAAAATAGGAGGGCTATATATCAAGTGGAGAGGTCGCGATAAATGAGTGAGAGCAACCATTTTAAGATTCAACAAGCTTAATGGAAAAATAAAGCATAAGATACAATATACAAGCGACAGATACAATTATACCTATGCATTACTATGCTACCTAAACTATAGGTGCTTATAGTTATTACTACTAGCCCTAACTTGAATGCTAAATGATCGAGAGAGAGAGTTTACAATCGAGTATAATACTTGTAACTCTATGGTTCCGGATTCTGTTCATTCGACTTCGGTAAGAGTCTTACTGTAAGACGATCATGGATCTAGTCAAGATAAAATTCTGGGTGGACCATATCTGGATGGGGAGACGAGAGGGACGAAAAGTCAAAAGTCAAAGCTAATCCAGAGCATTCACCGAAGATTGGTGTGCTCGCGTTATAAGGGTATTTAGTGTGGGAATCTGATCAGGTGACCATTTGTTTGGTAGCAATGATACGTCAAAGGTGGCCGATGAAAACTAAACAATAGTCTATTCGAAGGTTTCGTATTTCTTTAGATTATTTTAAATTTCCTCCTTAGACAAAAGATAAGTGTCAAATTTCTCACATATTTGCAATAATTTCGCAGGTTATTGAGAGGGAAAAGATTAAGCCCAGTGGGAAACAAACGGTAAAAGGGAAAGTTTCTAGGGATTTGTTAAAATTTTATAGAAAGAAAGCCCCTGAATCCTCACATCTTTGATTTTAGTAATTATCCAAAAAACCATAAATTATATAAATGAAAGTAACAAAAATAAATTAGGATATAAATTAAA
>NW_019386374.1:177026-183664 GCF_000671375.1 Centruroides sculpturatus | reverse complement strand
TATATATATATATATATTATAAATTCATTATTTTTTTTTATTATAGAAATTGTATATTCTAAATATCTTTCTGAAGATATAGCTATACAAATTCAAACAATTATTAAAGAACAATGGCTGGGAAATCATTGTTTTTAAAACACAATATATTAATACAATATATTAATCAATGCAAGTGTTATTGATACTGATTACAGAGACAATATTGGAATATTAATGCAGTATATAACTTTGAGATGATGACTTTATAATAGAAGGAGAAGTAATAGCTCAAATTATTTTATTATTATCCAATATTATTATAAAAATCTTTTTTAAAAACCACTATAAGATTTGATGAATGTACAAAAAATGCTACTATGCATATGTAGCTAGAACTATTTCCAAGATTATCAGACTAAACCTTTCACACTAATTTCTAGCCGTACTCCTGTTAATATGGCTAGAAATCAGTGAGAAAGGTTTTGTGCTGGTACAAAAAATGCTAATATTAGTGGAAATAATATTATAGATGAAAGTTATGTAGATAATATAATTGAAGTTGATGATGATAGTGAATGTAATAAGAAATGTTGACATTATTGAAATTAATGATGAAGATAAAAAGAATTCTTATTGTAACCATGAAGATCCTTTGTTGTAGTAAATCCTTAAAACATCAATACATGTTAACATTTACTCCTCGTAATTTAACATAATAATCAAATAAAGCTGTACCTAATTTTATGATCATATATATTGTAATCAATTTTTGTGTTCAAATAAAAATTGTAACTTAATTTTTTTATAAACCAATTTAGTAAGTGATTTTTGTATTCAAACAAAGTGTAATAAAATAAATTTTTATTATATTCAATTACAAATTTAAAAAACAAAATAAATATAAAACTGTTTTTCTAGATTTACTCATATCATGCCAATTATTGGGAAAAATATTCTTCACCAGTAGATGAAAACAGTTTTTATCATTTTAAAAAATTTGTAAACTGGGAAATAATAAGTCAAAGATCTAATTTAAGTCAACAATTTATTTATGACTTTGCTGAAAAATTAAATTGGAATCATATATGGATTAATTATAAGTTTTCAATTTTATTTATTGAAAAAAATATTAAATGTGTGAAATGAAACTTAATTTCTCAGTTTCAAACATTAAATGATCAATTCATTAATAAATATCCTTATTCTATTAATTGGAAAAAATATCATAATACCAAAATCTATCCAATACATTCATTAAAAATTAGATACGGTATTAATATAGTTCTAAAATATCAACATTTAACTACAAGATTTATTGGATTGGCAATTAGTTTCTCAATATCAATTATTTTCTGAAGATTTCATAGAAAAATTGTAAAATTGTCTTTCTTGGTGTTACATTTTAAAATAGCAACTCAATGATTTCTGTGTAAGTAACAACAACACTAATACCCTGTTACTCCAGGTTGCAGATATGTCATATCAGTAGTAGTGGTTTGGGTGGCACTAATTACAAAATTAATTTTTAGTCAAGTAAATTTTAAAATATTAAGTTGCATTGATAAAATTTGTTTTAATAATAAGTTGTTCTGAAAATTTGTTTTAATCACAAAAGTAATTTTTACTCAAGTAAGTTGCATTGATAAAATTTGTTTTGTTAATAAGTTGTTCTGAATAGATTTTCAATAAGAAGTTTTATTATAAATTTTCTCAAAGTAATATAACACTGTAATTATTTTGAAAAGGTTTGTATTGATAAATTAATATCACTCACATCAATACTGCTATTTCATATCCAGAGAAATAACACGAAATATATACTTATTTTGAGAATATTCAAGTAAATTTTAAAATATGAAATAATATTAAGTTGCATTGATAAAATTTCTTTTAATAATAAGTAGTTCTGAAAATTTGTTTTAATCACAAAAGTAATTTTTACTCAAGTAAATTTTAAAATATTAAGTTGCATTGATAAAATTTGTTTTAATAATAAGTTGTTCTGAAAATTTGTTTTAATATTTTATTATAAAATTAAGTTGTAGTAATAATATTAAGTTGTACTGATAATATTAAAAATTTATTTTAATATTTGATGAAATATTAGGTTGGAGTGTCAAATAACTTGAATTTCTGATCACAAATTAAAATTTGTCAATAAAAGGTTTATTACAAATATTTGAATTATAAAGAAACAAACAATTTTTTTTTCATATTATTTGTTTATTTAATTACATAATAGAATACATATTAATAACATTTTATATTATAATATTGTTCAAATAGAAACAATTATTTAGTTATATAACAGTATACATATTAATAGTAATATTGTTCAAATTGAACACCAATTTATTTAAGTGATTCCACTTTTTCCTTCACTTTATTTAAAGTAATACATATTTCTGCTAATAAGTGTATGAATAATTTTTCCCTATTGTTGATGATATATATAGAACTCTCTTCTAATGGAGAAGACGAGAAAGTTTTCCAGTCGATGGAGGGTTGTGAAGTGTCTACAAAAAAGAAACAAGTTTTCATATTAGGAAGTATTGTTTATTCGAATCGAAAGCAGTTTTAAAATTGAGTATTAAATGTTTACTGTATTCTCAAAACTCTTTAATAATTTAGTTTTCATATTTAGAAATTCTAGTTTATTGTAATTTAGTCTATAAAAAATATTTCTAAAAATACATTTGGAAGATATTATTTCAAATAATATTTAACTAGAAACAACTTATTTAGTTCTAAAAACATAATTTAAACTCTTAGAAAATGAACTTCTGATTATAACTGGTGACTCTTACTGCTTTTAGAACATATTAACAATAAGCAAAAATTTATTAAATTAAAATACCAGTAGAAGACATTTTTAGGTATATAAGAGATTTCTGTAGAAAAGATATCTAGAAAACATTTAGTTTTCATTTATTTAAAGATATAACTTTGATAAATACAATAATATCTGAGTAAATTAAAACATATATACTAAATTATGGCTTATTGTTAAAATATTTTCTCATAACCACATTCTAATATTAAAATAATACTTACCACCTTCGCTAGTCATGATCCTTAGTCATTATATTGTGTAGTCTGCTTACGCGCAGTATATATATATATATATATATACCTATATTACTCACCTTGTTCAGCAGCAAAAAAGGTTTATTAAACTAAAAACAAAAAACTAACATTTTCAATCTATATTTATTCTTACATAATTCTGAGATAGGTTGTATACTAAAATATTATTTGAATATTTAAGATGAACATGTTCTTTTTGAAGACTGTTCAATTTTGAATGTGTATGGAATGAACTTTATCTGGTTTGAATTTTATATGTTCAATTGGAGAATGTTCCATTTTCATTTTTGCCTTATAACAGTCTCATCATCATGATCACAGTCTGAATAAGGCCTATCACAGAGGCCAGAAACATATGTAAAATAAATTTTTGTTTTCTGCTGGAAATGAATAAACTGATTTGAGTTGAAGCACTGAACTTCCAGTTTCTCTAACTCCAATGGATTCAGCCTCTGAGGTGATTAGAACTGTTTTAAAGATTGCCAAAGGAATCCTTATTGACTATCTCAACCCAGGTAAAACTATCAATGCTGCATATTTTTTTTTTTAAACTCTTTCCGCCCTGTGGGCACTAAGAGGGCAACTTTTTGCAAGTCCATTTTGGGTTCAGCCAGGCCCACAATGGGGCTGCCGGGTGGTGAGGGACAGGGTCCGACATATCTGAACGGACCACTCCTCAAAAAATTCCTGGGGATTTTTCGACCCGTTCGGATTCAGACCCGGTCCCCCAGAGCGGTAGGCTGCCACCTTGACCGCTCAGCCATCCGGCCTAATGCTGCATATTGCATTAATATGTTAAAGTCCTGTTGTATAAAAAATTATATTGTCGAAAGAGGAGTAAAAGAATCCCCTTCAACATGGATAATGTTTGCCCTCAAGTGGTACAGTCCACAAGGATAGAAATTGAAAAATATGACTGGGAAATCCTCACACATCATTCCTACAGTCCTGATCTGGCTCTCTTAGATTCCCTATTACTATCTGTTTGGGTATGTCAAAGGGCAAATGTAAGGATTATAGTATGGCAACAATGAGAATTTGTTGTATCCTTCATGTAGCTCCAAGGGAGTTCTAAAGACGGGTTTTCATAGTTTCAGCACTTTGAAGTAAATGCATTGAGCTGATTGAAAATTATGTTGAAGACTAATAAAAGTACAGGTAGCCCTCAGTTTACGCCAGCTCAATTTACGCTGATTCACAATAACGCTGTTGCGCAGTTCACCGTTTCGCAGTGTAATTTCCTGATTTTCCCTGTTAGACTGATTTTCATTTCAGTGTTGATGTATTTACCGAGCTGCGACATTGTTCATTTGTTAAAACAAAGTTTTTTATTGAATATATTTATTTTTTCTGTTTAATATTATTGACCCATGAGTCAAGTTATTAAACTTAATAGTCCAATAAATGGCATCCGAATCCATAGCACCAATGAATGTATCTCGTATCAGTTTGTTCAAGAAAACACCTTACGATGCAGTAGCACTTCTGGCAATCATAAACTATCATTAGTGAGAGAAATCTACTTGTCATTGACCAGACAATACTTTTTTATTAGCCAGACGATATCTCTCTCTCCTTAGCCACCTTGAATTTTCCTGCTCAAACTGACCTTATATATGCACTATGGCAACCTGTGGTCGACCATTCAGTGTCTCTGCTTGTCTGTAGCTCTATGTCGGGTTAACATAGCCTTTCAACAATGGAATGTTCGACGGATGAACTTTGTGAGTTAGACAATGATTGGGAGCAAAGTGCAAATGTAAAAAGGAGCATCATGGCATCCATTCAACCATATTCCAAAATTCTCAATAAAAGAAAACAAAAATGTAAACAATTACAGATGGATACTTTTTCCGAAAAATGTAAGAGATCCAAAACTAAAATTTTTTAATAAATACGTTATAAAAATTAAATTTATTTGTATTTTGTATTATATTGTATTAATAAACAAAATTATTTGCTTATTTTTCACTTATGTAGAACCTAACCCTATACCTCAATGTAAATATGGGTTCATTTTACGCCAATTCAATTTGCACGGGCTTTTGTAGGAACGGAACTGCGGCGTAAACCGAGGGCTAACTGTATGTATTTTTGGTGATATTTAAGTTTTTTATTCTGTCCTTTTTCCCTCCTTTGGAATAAAATATTGGTTCTGACTCAATTCAAATGCTATAGTTTTATTTGATAATTAAAATAGGTTATAATTATTTCACTTTAAGCTGTTATAACATTTCATCTAAACTGTTATAACTTTGATAATTATCTACCTGCAATTTTGCAATTAAAAAGTAAATAAACAAACAGTTATTATTCTAACTAAAAATATAAATTCAAAGTCTAAGTTCAATTTTCAAACATTAATACTTATTAGAAAATTCTAATTTAATTAAATTCAAAATAGTATTTTTATAACTTTGATGATATTCATTAATTCACTAAGTCTGTTTATTAGTAATGATACTGACATTTTGAACATTTTACATTCTTAAATCAGAAAATTAATACAGAATATTTAATTTGTGAAAATATATTAATCATTTATTATTTACAATTATTTTTCTGATATAATTGCTTTCAAAACTTTTACAAATGCAATTTCCTTAATAATAATACTTGCTTAACATTTATAATGTTTACAAAACACAATTTAATATTATATAATAAATTAATGTATATGTAACACACAAAAATTATTAAACAAAACTACCAAAATTGTATCTAGTGATCTAACATTACAGCAATCACATTAAACTATTTAAATTATTTGTGGTTGATATTACTATCAAAAAATTTTGTTTTATTTTAATTGAAATATTAAAAAATTCAATATATATTGATTACAAAAAATATCCCTTAATTACATAGGAAAAAAAATTCTCTCTTCTCTAATTCTTAATTAATAAACTTAATTTTTAATCAACAACTGAACAGAACAGCTAAATATTATAAAATAAATTTCATTAAAAAGTCCAGAAACTTTAACAAAAAAAAAATATCAAAAAGTATTAAAGTATGTATTATATTAATAATTTATGAAAATAGGAACAATTATATAAGAACATAAATATGATATATAAAAAATTTAATTAATATCTACACTATGCAATTATTTAAGTTTCATAATGATTTCAAATGAAAGTAATTCAATAATCATAAATATACAGTACATTCAATATTGTGTTTCTGTGCTGAAGTCTGGCAGATGTGGAAGAGAGAGAAATACACAACCTTAATTTGCAACTCAGTAATTTTAAATTCTAAGCAATACTAGAATAGAAAATAATTTTATAGTTGTCATTAATTGGTATAGATTTAAATAAAAATATAATTCTACACATTTTAGTCAGTCTATAATGACAAATTTAGTCAGTCTCTTCTAAAATTAGGAACCATATAAAAAATAAAAATTAGAGAGAAATATTAAATTAATAACCAAATAATAAAATTTGATAAAAATTTAAAATTTTCAAGTATAATTTGACCAATCATGCACATGACCAAAAAAAAAAAAAAAACTCCTGATTATCAGAATATAATTCTGATAATGTTATCTGCTAATAATACAA
>NW_019386374.1:171426-172741 GCF_000671375.1 Centruroides sculpturatus | reverse complement strand
TACGGCAAGCACACAAACAACACAGAAACATACACATGGCATATATAGACTACAGAAAAGCATTCGACAGTGTTCCACACAGTTGGCTGCTACATATTCTACACATGTACAAAATACATCCATCACTCATTGTATTCTTCCAAAATACTATGCAGCACTGGAGAACAACACTACATCTCAGGGTTAGTAACACTTCCATACAAACAAACCATATTCATTAGGCAAGTAATTTTTCAAGGAGATTCCTTGAGTCCTCTCTGGTTCTGCCTAGCCTTGAACCATTATCCAACATGTTAAACAACACACAAAATGGCTATAATATCAGACATGAAAAGACAACACAGTTTACGCTGTCACATCTCATGAACATTGACAACATAAAACTTTATGCATCCACACAGAAACAACTTTATCAACTCCTACAAATCACACATTCATATACTAAGGACATACAAATGGAGTTTGGCCTAGACAAATGCAGAATCACTTCACATAGAAACAGCAGTCCCGAAAAAAAAAAAAAAAGATTTTGCACTTGAAAATGGAGAAGTGATTGAATTCATGGAGGAGGGATGAGGTCTACAAGTATTTAGGATTCCAACAGGCCAAACTAACAGAATATACACAAATATAGTAAAGATTAATTAAAGAATACCAAAGTAGGTTAAATGCTATCCTCAGAACACAATTAAATGCAAAACACACAGTTAAAGCAATAAACACATTTGTCATCCCAGTACTCACATACTCTTTTGGAGTTATACATTGGACTCACACAGATCTTGAGTAGCTCCAAAGAAAACCAAGAACACTTACTAAGCATAAACAACATCATCCTAAATCTGCAACAGAAAGATTAACCCTTCCATGTAAAGATGACGGATGTGGTATGATTGGCATAGTTAACCTTCACTACAAACAAATACAGACACTGGCAGAGTTTTTCTACAAAAAACAAGAAACATCACAGTTACATAAAGTAGTAACTCTAGCAGACTCAAATAACATACCATTAAACTTACACTCACAACATATAAAAAGCAGAGACACCATCAAGCAATCGTGGGCTCAAAAGGCACTCCATGGCAGGCATCCTTATGACCTGGCTCAGGATTTTGTTGACAAAACTGCATCAAACAACTGGTTAGATCAGGGATGCCTCTTTGGGGAGACAGAAGGATTCATGATTGCCACACAGGATCAGGTCATAAATACTAAAAACTGCAGAAAACACATACTCAAAGATACAACACTCACAAATGACACATGCAGAAAATGTCACATCATGCCAGAAACTATACAACACATCACTTCT
>NW_019386374.1:119182-171406 GCF_000671375.1 Centruroides sculpturatus | reverse complement strand
ACTAAAAACTACAGAAAACACATACTCAAAGATACAACACTCACAAATGACACATGCAGAAAATGTCACATCATGCCAGAAACTATATAACACATCACTTCTGGTTGCAAGCTCTTGGCACAGACAAATTATTTACACAGACAAAATCAAGTAGCAAATATAATACACCAAGAGCTTGCAAAGAAACACAAATTATGAGACATCCATGAGCCATACTACAAATAGATTCCACAGACAGTATTGGAAAACAGCACACACAAAATGTATTACGACAGAGAAATAATAACAGATAAAACAATTTACCACAACAGACTAGACATCACACTCATTGACAAACACAATAAAATCACATACATTATAGACATATCTGTTCCAAACACTCGCAATGTACAAAACACATACACTGAAAAAATTAGCAAGTACACAGAACTCGCCCAGGAAATAAGGCATCTGTGGAGGATGGAAAGGGTGCTTATTGTTTCTGTCGTTCTCTCCTGTACAGGTGTAATACCAGACAACAAGCCTGGGAATATTACAATTGAATAGAAATACATTACACTACAGAAGGCCACTATATTGAATACATGCCATATTAGGAAATTCCTGAATACAGACACTGACACACTTATTTAATTTTAGTTTTGTTTTGGTGGCTATGCCTTGACTCTGATCCGGCATAGTACACAGCCACCGGTATCAACCGAGTATAACCCACTAAATACTGTATAATAATATTTCAATAAAATTCTGTCATATTTGTAATTTGTAAAGAAAAATTTAACAATAATGGCAGTAATGTTAGAGATCAATGGGCTCATAATCATTGTAATTTAAATCAACTAAAACGAAATTTATTCCAATTATATTACATAATTTATCAGGTTATGATTCTCATTTAGGTAAAAGTCCATCCTTTCTACATGGAGCGTTTTTTTCTAATATTGCTCCCTTAAGACACCTCTTTAATAGACATGTCCTAAAACACAGAAATTTTTCGAGGCGACGCGTATAATAAGATCTATAAGCGAAAACTCGTCGGATTACTTACTGACTCGGCACGGTGGAAGCCACCATTGCTTAACCTTGTTCACATCGCGGAGTATCACATTGGACGGCGGACGATTACAAATCGTGTCACGTGATCTCGCTTCGCCGTCATCCAGTCACGTGACTGCGGTGCTTCGACGTTATTGGCACATAACTACAGCTCTGACGTGTTCCGGTCAACTATCACAGGTATCACGTGATAGACCGCGTTCGTTAATAGCGGTTGTTTGTAAATACAGTATTACAAAGAAAGAAAAAGATGGCGACGTCCGTAGTATCGACAGTATCGTGACGGCAGGATCTATAATTTTAAAATATGCGTTTTTATAGACAAAATTTTAAAAAAAGGTTTCCAATAGCATTTAAAGTAGTTACGAAAAAAACTCGAGACGACACTTACCACTTACATCACTGTGTGGGTAATATATATATACCCACACAGTGACGTGCGCTTTCACAATTTGTAATTTTTCATTCATAAAACCACATATTGGACACTAAAACAGAACTATCTGAGCCATAGAGCACGCCACGTTACCTCCTATGGTAAACTACGAGTACAAACACCCGTTGTTGTGTCCGACAAGGCGCTTCCCTCCAGAATGTAGAAACTAACCTTTATTGCTAACACGTGACTACTTCTTGGGGGCAACCCGAACTTTGCTCGAGTTACGCTTCCGTAACACCGTAACATTCTATAACGAAATTCACCAGTTAAGATTTGACAACGACGATTTATTTTTCGAGATTAATTTGTTAAAAAGAGAACATAATCAAATTATTTTAAAATTCAGATTAAATGCTTATAACTATAAATTTATTATCTATAATAAAGTCGGAATAAAAAAAAACTGATTGTTGCTTAACACGTTCAAAGTTTCAAAAAAACAGTAAAATCTTATAATTTACTCGAACAGCCTTAAATCCTTTCTAGAAAATTACTCTTTTTAAAAAGGAGATTTTATAGGAAAGAAAATGTTATTAAAACTTTTAATATTACTGTTAACGTTTAAACATTTAAGAAAGGAGTACAAACACAGCATTAAGGAACGCAAAACATTTATTATTATTAGCGAGGTTGCGGCCGAAGTTTTCATCTCTGAAATGTGAACGTCGAACGTCCAGCGCAGCTATCTTATAAGCGGCGCTCGACGTTCGACGTTCACGTTTTAGAGATGTAAACTTCGGCCTCAATCTCGCTAGTATATAATTTGATTTTTACATAAATATTTGCATATACAAGCAACTATAATGCAATTTCAAGACTCTCCATTTCGAAAACTGCACATATGAAGCATTTTCTTTTACTGTGTACACTCAGAAAATAACAATAAATTACACATTTTCAAGGATTGCTCGTAAGCAAAACTGCAAAACGTAGAGAATACATTGCATAATTCGTTGCAATCTACTTTGCAGATAAAATAAGTGTTATCGACATAGTAATTTACAGTGTGTGCATATATTTTGAGTCTTGCCATCCTTATTTCCGATCAGTTTTCAGGCCCGTAAATTGGCCGAAAACATTTATTGTGATTAAAGTTAGTGCTGGAAAGCACGAATGGTGTGTTTTGTTTTTTTTTTTTTTTTATCGTCAAGTCTCGGGTTATTAAAATGCCTTATATTCACTGTTATTGAATGCAGGAATATTTGAAATGTGTTTGGATTTATCCTATTAATAATTTTAAATGTTTATGTAATGGATAATCAAGATACTGTAAGTTATTTTATTTCGTTTTAACAATAGTAATTTTTACAAATGATATTTATGATAATTTTATATCATTTTAAGATATGTTTGATTTTAGTAATTATCCAAAAAACCATAAATTATATAATGAAAGTAACAAAACTAAATTAGGATATTTTAAAGATGAAACTTCATCAAAACCAATAAAAGACTTTTGCTCATTAAAATAAAAAATGTATTCTTACATTTATGAAAAAATAAAAATAAAATAAAGTGCAAAAGGAGATAAGAAATCTACTGTAAAAACTTTTAACCATGAAGAATATAAAACAGTTTTATTTAATAAAAAACTTTTAACACATTAGCAATATGGAATTGTGAGTAAAAATCATACAGTAACAACTTATATTCAAACTAAAAATGTCTCTCTTCCCATTTCAAACAATTGTTATAGAAGAATGGCTGGAAAATCATCATTATTTTTAAAACAAAATATATTGATCAATGCAAGTGTTATTGATAGAGGAGAAGGTGGTATCAGGGAACCCCAATTACATTATTGTGAATTGTAAACAAGGTATCATAACTAAACCAACATTTTTTGTGTAAAACGTACTGGTAACTATTAAACTAAATGCTCCTAATTGGACTTTTCGCAAATGTAACTATAAGTATGGTTTTTGAAGGTTTCTGTACAAAAAGTCAGAAAGTAAGCTTAGGGAAAATCGGGTGGTAATATGGAACCTTACTGTATATTTTCAAAAAATGCTTTAATGTATTCAAAAACAAATAGGAAAGTACAAAGAATGTTAAATAATTACAAAATTATTTACTCCAATGTATTTTATCGAAAAAATGCTTTTATAATAGAAAAATATGACCTCCATCAACAATATATATTCCAGCAGCTTTTTTTCGATATTGTCAGGAAGAATTGGCTTTCTACCTAGGGTCTTTTTCACAAATCGATCCGGAGGAATATCTACTTGCAAAGAGAGAGTTCGGAGGAGTTGGATTTCATATTAAAAGCACCAATGAGGTCCGTATTTCACGCATCGCCAACTTGAATTAACTTATGTCTGTCAAGACCAAACTTTAAAAAACGTGAATGTCACACAGATTGATATGTACCCCTAAGTCTCTGGAACGGAATACCTGCACCAGTGAACCTACAACTACACGATTGATATTTTAGAAATAATTAAATTCACTTACCATTCAAAACTTTCGAATTTCGAAAAACATAAATATGCTAATTCACTACGGACAACCATTTAACTGAAGTGAAACGGGTTTTCCCCTTGCTATGGATGTCTGCCCAGTGCAGTTCAGCCACAATTCGCTACAGTTTGCCTTTATTATCAGTTTGAAATGGAGGGGTTCCATAATACCTGCATGGCTCCATAATACCACCTTTTCCTCTACTGATTACAGAGGCAACATTGGAATTAGGGTTTTTTATTTCCCGGTCTTTTGCTTGTTCCGGAACAAAATTAATTATTTTTAACGTATACAAAATATCATGAAATCAAATGATGTAATTATTTTTCATTTTCTAAAGTAATTTAATTAATAGAGAGGTTGAGGCAGACGTTTTAAACGTGTAAACGTGTAGGACGGACGTTCGGTGCCACTTTCCCGTAAGCCTAGAAGTTTGACGATGGTGTTTGGAATGTCGAGCGTGATTCCACCGACTATCCAAACACCATTGTCAAACTTTTAGGCTTACGGGAAAGCGGCGCCGAACGTCCGACCTACACGTTTACACGTTTAAAACGTCTGCCTCAACCTCTCTAATACGTTCTGCAACCTCCAAAATCATGTTAATAATGCTGTGTAAGATATATATTAAATTATGTAATTAATATTAAATATACCTTTGAATTATGTAAAAATTTTCACAAATAGAAAAAATTTATTAAAGTTTGCTGGAAACTGCATACAAAAAAAATTCCGTTTGGATGTGACAGGTCTTTTTCCCCAGCTCTCGGCAGCTCCATTGTGGGTTAAATTTAATTTCGGGTTCAATCAACTTATAATTATATTGCTAAAAAGGCCCCCTTTGTGCCCACAGGATGGAAATATTTAAAAAATAGTATCTATTGAAATTTAGTACCCTTATAAACGCAAAGTAAACATTCTCGAAGAAATCACGTGTTAGAATTATAATATACAAATGTGTTTAATATAATTTACAAACTATTAATAAATGCAGTAACTGAGACTTTTGATTTATTTTAAAAAAGTGAAAATTTTAATAAAACGACGGGATGGCCGGGAGTAAGGAAAAAATACTGTACCGTCCTCCGCCCGGTGGACACTAAGAAGTCCTTTTTAGCAAGCCCATAGTGGGATCGGCCAAGCTTACAATGGGACGGCCGAATGATGAGTAACGGAGCTTACGGACCACCACCGAAAAATTCCTGGGATTTCTGTTCGGATTCGATCCCTGGTCCCCCAGAGCGAAGGTCGCCACCTTAACCTAAAACGATGTAAAGTCATCTCAAGTCGAAAACGTTACATTGGCTGCGTTCAGCAGACTCAACAATTCCTTCCTGAGCCGTTGAGTATTTATCTGCTGAACGCCCTTGACAGTATAGCGCTGTTTCGGAACATACTTGTTGTTTTGACGTCACATTATTTCATTATTTCATTTATGCTACTTTTCACTAGCTGCAACTGATCAATGATGGTTGCACCCATGAAAGAGAATAAAGTTGTTGTTGTTGTTAAGTTATGGCAACGCAACACTTAGGCGATCTGCCTAAGGGGATGCCTTCCGGGAGAACTTTTAAGGGAACTGGCTCCTATTTAGGCGTTACAGACTTGGATAAAATCCGGAAAACTCCACGTAGCCAGCCCGTCCTGGCGGGACGCGAACCCACCACCGAACTCCCGGAACGGAACCGCTTAGCCACTGGTGGGTTCTTTGCTCTGTTACAACTGTTGTGCCTGCTGTACGCAGCCATTATTGATCAGCCTAAATGAAAACACAACTAACATTATTCATATATATTAATTATAATAGATAAAATTAAAATATATATATATATGTGTGTGTGTGTAACGTTTGTAACACTTATTTATAATTGTCATAAGATAAAGATAAAAATTATAATAAAAAATAAATGCAAATACCTTCAATAAATAACATCACAAGAAAGATTAATGACCGTATTAGCGTCAATTAGAGCACTAAGTTCAGTAAAGGAGGTGGATTTGTATGTCACATGACCGTCACGAGATGTCTCTAGTGTCTATGGAGCAGAAGATCCGAGAATGGCCTATGTCGATGGTCATAGGAAGGAAAGGTACTTCTTGAATTTACTTTCATTTTCACGTAAAACACGCAATATGTTAGAAGTGTGTAAAAAATGTAATAAATAAATAAATACGTCATACAATCGGCATAATATACGCTTCCTGTAAAACAAAATAAGGAAAAAACGTGGAGGAAATTACAAATGGTCGTTTTTAATTCATTTATAACACAAATCGGCGATGATTTTAAATATTTAGTATAAAGAATTAAAGGTGCAAACGTAATTAATTTCATTTAACCAAACAAACTTTGAAAGTGTAACATTAACAAAATTTTATGTATAAAATCATAAAAGAGAAATGTTTAATTAAATAAGGTAAAAGTGTGTTTATTTGGCTATCTCACAATGTTTTCCTTAAATTAACAGGTAAAATTCAGTTTATTGAATTATCTCTATATTAATTTCATATTAGCATTTTTGCAGAAGTTACTTTTGGGACGTCTGCACGGCACGGGTAAAAAGTTGCTTGCCGAATGGGAAAAGAAGATCCGTTGCAAATTACAGACTGTAACGACGTACGATGCCATCTGCATGATGGGTTGAGACGAGCGTCGAGTGTTGTATGACACAATACTTGTCAATGCTTGCGTTCGGAGCGTCGATTGCACATTTGAATAGTAAATTATAGACTCTAACAACATTTAACGTGGCCTTTGTAACGGTTGGGTTGAGACTAGCGTGAGTTTGGAGTGTTGTACGCCACGATATTTGTCAACACTCGTGTTTGCATACTCGAATAGTACGTGATGCAGAACTTTGCGTGTTAACACTTTAAAAAATTAAGAGTTGCATGTGAAGAACAGTTCTGCACCATTCTTCACATGCAACTCTTAAAGTGTTAACATGCAAAGTTCTGCATCACGTACTATTCGAGTATGCAAACACGAGTGTCGACAAATATCGTGAGGTACAGCACTCCAAACTCACGCTAGTCTCAACCCGACTGTCACACAGACTGCCAAGTTACTGCATGTGAAAGAATAACAATGGTGATCACCCCCATTTGGCAAGCAACACTTTGGCCACACTGTATATACAGAAACTTAGTTAATTCCTGCTGTCATTTTTATCATCATCATCAATTATAAAGTTAAATAAGTTTCATTATTTCAATATTAATATACATCAAGAAATATTTTCGCAAATAAATTTTTTATTTTTTTCACTAATTATGAATTGTGTAATATAAAATAGAACCATCCTTTTATGAGATGAATGTTTGTTAAAGTGTATGGGGGCCCGGGTGGACAGTCTTTTTTTTTACATTAGAACAAATGAAACATGTAGAGAATGTTTCCTTATTGATAAATAGTTTTGAAAACTGTATTTTTTATTAGTAGTAGTAATATTAATCTACAGTGATAGGAATTATACCTCCCTAAATTTTCTCCAGGTGCAGTATCATTATCTCCCCTCTTGACAGATGACTGTCAAGAGGGGAAATAGGGATCTGTAAGGCCAAGTACTAGTCCTTGTAAAACTTAAAAATTAATTTCAAAATAGTAATATAAGTTTTATAAATAAAACTTTGATTAGAAATTACTTAATTTCTAATAAAAATAAATTTAATGTTTTAAAATTCTTATTCATTATTATTTAAATGAAATATCTTATTACAGAGTATTGTGCAAGTCATGAACTTGTTATTTGTTGTGATAGAAATTGCCATGCATGACAAACGTGCATGTCTGAGGATTTCCTCAGTAAATTACTTGATCTCAATTAAATTTACTGAATATTATCTGCAAATGGAAAAGTTTGGGAAAGACTGCTTTAAATTATAAATATTTACGTAATAAAAATTGAAATTGTTAGAATTAATTGATTAATCGAACATATATTCAAATGAAATTCAATTTCTGGATTGTATTTATGCTGAAATCAATAGTTTGGAGACTTTTTAAATGTAAAATAAAACGTCGTGTTTAAACTAATGAATGGTAATTTGAAGTCAGATTGTAAGCCTGTCTTGCAATATTCATTCATTCAGAATTATGTTACTTCTGTAGAATTTAGAAATATTTGTGTTTGCTTTATTTTGTCTATTATTATTGTCAGGTACACAGTTTACATATTATGTGTTTATCTTGGAATTTATTTGAGCAATTAATTAATTTCACTAAATATCTGTCTGCTTCCTATAAGATATCAATTTATGCTTCAATTTGTGTAATGCATGAAATGCTGTTTTAGCTTTTATAATTTGAAATATTGATTTTAATTTTGTATTTTCTATGCAGAAAATAATTTTAAATATGTATTTCAATAATTTCAATAACAATAAACAAGCTAAATTAACAGCAGTTAGTGACACAATAAAATTACCATTGTCTAATTTTTAGTTATATATAAACATTCATTCTTAATTTATGGCAAATGATCTACCAAATTATCAGGCTTTTAATAAGGCTTATTAAAAGCCTGATAATACATTTGGCATTAAGTTTTAGTTAAAACTGTAACCAGTATTAGGCATTAATTAATTGCAAATAAATGACATACAGTCGACCCCCCCTATAACGTATGTTCCTATAACGACAATTCCTATAACGACAATTCCTATAACGTAGCGAAAAAATTGTAGCAACTTTCGTATAACGTACCTCCTATAACGTCGTTTCGCGACAAGATTGATAGAGTCTGGACCAATAGTGGATGAGCAGCCGAACTACTTTCCTCCGACCCTGCGCCACGCTACGGAGCGGCTAAATTGAGTTTGCTATCGTCTGTTTAGTATTATATATAAATTATATATAAATTAGGTACTGTACATATAATTATATATTAATTATATATAAATTAGGTACTGTATATATAATTATATATTAACTTAATTTATTGTAACTTTATTATAATTATATATATGCTTTCTGCCGCCTGGCAACACGCTACGGAGATTTTAGGCTAGTAAGTTGAGTTTATTATCGTCTGTACAGTATGTAAATTAGGTACCGTAAGTCTAATACAGCACTAATTTTATACATTTCTTGTGAAAGAAACACTTCTTATTCAACGGCCATAAAAATTATTTATATTAATGATGTCTCCAAAGGTCAAGTTATTTTTCTGCGAAAAATTCGTTATTAGAAATCGCGGCCGCCGTTTCATGTGCTGTTCCGCAACGAAAACCAGCTTTAAGCAACGGCGTAGTCGAACGGTACACACTCGGTAAGTAATGCTATAATTTTTTGTTTATAGCATAGTTTATACGGATTACTCCCAAAAAATTATACGTGTTTTGGAAATGTTGAGTGGAATTAGTCTAGAATCGGTTAATTTTATAGAAGAAAACCTTTCAAACAGCCTTAGTCTGTAAAGTTCACACCTATCGGGCTGCGATTGGCTTGTGTTTTTAATCATTCCTACAACGTAAATTTCGATTAGCGTGGAACGTATCTAAGCGTTATAGGGGGGTCTACTGTATTTAAATTTATACAAGATTTTATATTAACAAAGTTACGAATTAGAATTTATATTAACTTTCTTAAAACTACAGACCCTATTAAAATGTTTTAAATTATGATTCATTTGTTGATTTAACTGATTAATTTACTACATAAACTAATGATAAGTATGTTATGAAACCTTCACAATCTAAGTTACATATTTAGTGATAGATAATTACAACTAGTTATCATTATTTACCTACATATACATTATCAGATTTATGTGTAACGCTCATTACTTGTCAAATTTTTGATAAAGACTTATTACATTAAGTATTTCAACTACAATTAATATTAATTATGCATAATTAACAAAAATAAGTTAAATTTTATGAGTTTTATATTTGGAAATTATTAATTAAAGATGAATAATAATAAAAATAAATTACATTATATTTTGAAATGAACCCTCAATACATTTTTAGATTTTTCATCACAATTAATGCAAAATGGCAAAGTTTTATCAAAATTGGCCATTAAATTTTGAGAACGAACTCTATTCTATAGCAAAGCTCATAGAACCGTGATTCTCAATCAGGAGTATGCATTTGTAGTTTAGGGTATGCCAAAAAAAAAAAAATTAATAATGGTGGATATACTATAAGAATATTCAAATTTTGTGTTGAGACTTCAAGCGACATCATGGCACCTGATGCTTAGTTTTAAATAAGAAAATGGAAAATAAAATGTAGGAAAATGGGCTGTCAAAGAAGTAGTGCTAGTGACTGTGGAGCATTGCTTTGTCATGCTTGCTGGTGAAATGACCTTATATCTTGAAAACAAAATCATGGTCACTTAGTTTTTATTACATTTTTGGATTCTTCATTGCAATTAATGGAAAATGGCAAAGTTTAATCAAAATCAATTAAACAGATTTTGAGAACGAACACAATTCTGTAAGCCACGTAGAAGAGTCTTTGCTAACACTCTGCCTCAATAATAATAATGCAATTTTACATCAATAATAGAACAACATAATGAAAACTTTTGTAACTCGTGAGAAATAAAAAGTAAAAAATCCTTTCAAACTGAATGAGAAGCATCCCAATTGTTCTTACAAAAGGTAAGAACCAAATGTCTCATTATACCTTTCAAATATTTTGTTAATTTTTAATAGAGTGGCAATAATGCTCCTAATCTTCATTTAAATTTCAAAAATACATTTTGTGAATGGATCAATGCTTATAAAATGATTAGTATGATTGTATACCTTTGATTATAATAGAAAAAGAGTGCCATTTTCAGCATTTAATTACAAATAATTTTTTAAATAATAAGAATTATACAATACTATAAAAAGTTTTATATTTTCATTAACTTAGCACAATTTCTATGAAGAATTGTTGTTGGGAAATCATGGTTGACAATATGTGTGTATAATGATATTGCTAAAACTGTTAGTTTATTGTCTTTATATATTATAAAATAAACTGAAAACCATAATAGTAAAAATTAAAATTTGCACACAAACTTCAACACATCCAGGAAACATATTACAAATATATGCCTCAGTTAGTCATAGAAAACAATACACACAAAATGTACTATGACCGAGCCATAATCGCAGACAAAACAGTACACAACAAATCAGACATCACATTCATTGACAAACAGAAAATTACATATATCATAGATATAGCTATTTCAAATGTTCACAACGTACAAAATACGTACACTGAAAAATTAGTAAATACACAAAACTCGCCCATGAAATAGTGTCTGAAGTCAGAAAATTCTTAAGTACAGGTACTGACATATATGAACTACACATTAATGAAACATTTTTTCTATAGTATGCCTTTGTTTTGGTCTGGCTTAGCACTAGTTATTGGTGTATATGCTGTGTAGGAAACACTCCACTAACACCATAATAATAAGTAATTCATTTGATACATATTTAAAAAAAGTTATATACAGTATCTTGAAATGAAAAATGATATACGTATAATAAAATAATTTGACAATATCATCCAGGTGATCAAATGGAAAGAGATATTGTAAGAAGTAGCATGAGGAATTTGATGATATTGCTAATTGGGTGTACTTGTGAGAGGAGCCAACATATAGTGGTTCTTGATTGATTTATTATGTATCACCGACTTCTGAGTGTTAGCTCATTGTTATTATTTAATTTAAGTGTCACAGTAACTGGAAGAGTTTTCTTATACTATTGAACAGAGAATTTTTATAGTTGAAAGTTAGGTAAAAGAAAGGTTACTGAAAATTAAGATAAGAGAGTATGTTAAGATGTTCTGCGTCATCTATACCTACAAAAGTTTTTTTTACATTTTAATGAATGATGGTTTGCAGGATCCTTGCATAACAAAACAAGAGTTATCATAAGCAAAAAGTTATCCAATAAAGATTTTAAGATGAGGTGAACTTAGAAACAAATCCAACAAATCTTTAGGGAATTAATCTCTTGAAACTGAATTATTTTATGCTTCTGTTCACATAGCTATGAAACAATAAAATGTCAACATTATACAGTAAGGGTTGTCTATGAATTTATCTATTTAAAGTTTTAAATGTTATTCTCAGAGTCCAAAATAAGTAATGTTGAAGACTTAATTGTTTCCTGTGATGGAAGCAGGACATTAACAGGTGTGGTTTTTTTCATGTGACCTTTGTTTTTTTGACAAGGTATAAAATTATTTTCAGAATATATAGTAGTTTATCATGCCCTGTGATGACTATTACACTTGGAAACAATTTTACATATCTGTCTACAAATGGAATCTTAATTTTCCACTTTATTTGGGTTAAATTACATTCTTCATACCCAAAAATCTCTTTTGTTTCCACACTGGACAGGTTCTGACTTATAGTAAAATTTAACATTGAAAATTGCTTTGTTCAAATAATTTTTACTGTTTAGACTAGTGTTTCTCAACGGGGGCGTTTTTCTATGTTGAGTGGGCGATTAGTAACAATTTATATTTTGGGGACAATAAACAATTTTCTGGGCGATATAGTAAAACATTATGTTAAGAATAATTAGATATTTTATTTGTTATATTGTACAATAATTAAACAAATAACATTATACTAGTCACTAGTCTGTTCAATGCAGTACGAATTTGGCGTTAGCCTTGTCTCTCAGCATCGGAATTTTGAAGTGAAGGGGGCGATACTACGTAACGGTTTTATTGAAGGGGGCGATGATTCGTTAGAGGTTGAGGAACACTGGTTTAGACAGTTTTCTGTTTTAAACAGGTTCTATTTTGAACAGATAAAGAGCATCAAGAATAAGTTTGTCTATAAATTTTGTTTTTGTAGATAAATCTAACAAGATTTACATCATACACACACGCATACATAAATACATATCAAAATATATTTTAAAAAAAAGTATTTTTGTTTGTGTTGTTTTATTTATTTATTCATTTCTAAGTTTTAGGTAAGTGGAACTTATACTTTCTGTGCTCTTCCTTGAATGTGTCTGTCATTTAAAAATTCTGCTAACACTGCTATCTGCTTCTAATATTAATTGGTACAATGCCATCCACCTGCCACTGAGTAGATACAATCTCTGAACACTTGTAGTTAGTCATGGGTTTGTGCCTTTCCGACACACTGGCAATATGGAGGCAAAAATAATTGTTATCTGTAATTATTAAAAGTGTCTCTTTTTTATTAATTACAGAAAACAATTATGAAAATTAATTACACTGATATAAATCCAGCAAAATTTAATAAAATAAAAACATTTTCAATCGTTTTTCAACAATCATCGTCAGTTACAAAAATAGAACAGTAAATATAGAACATAAAATGCATTCGAAATAAAAATAAAAATTAACAGAAAACGCCCTAGCGGACAAACTAATGAAAAATTAACAAATAAACTAAATAAATAGTGAAAAATTAATAATTGTAAAAGGACCTCCACGCAGTGGACAACAAGTCGGCGTCTCTATGGTTTATACAACCAGTTTTCATGTGCGCTTTATAGATTTCCAACCTCTCCAGATGTTTGATCATTTGCCTATTAGTCGTCGTTTTTATAATTGATGCTTGATCCCATTGCACGTCTATATCCTGTTGCTTTGCGTACGATGCTAAGACAGTGTTATCAAGGTTCCTATCTATTGTGTATTTATGCTCCTTGAGCCTTTGCTTCAGACCACGCATCATCGCACCCACATAAACTAGCCTGGAATCGATTCGTTGATCATGTAAAGGTACTGAATATATACTCGTTGTCAAATTCCGATCCTCTTTCTTTTTATCGTTTCTCAAAAGTTTGAAAATAGTGGGGTTGCGGCGGTATACAATGTGTATGTTAACACACTAAAAATAAAAATTTTTAGTTATAATTGGATAAAATTAATAAAATGATGATTGTTCCTTGCTACTTGTGTGTCTTGTTTTGGCTCATAGAATCCTCGAAGTCGGAAATAGAAAGAGTATAATTTTTACTTGTTTTTTAAATTTTTATTTTTAGTGTGTTAATATTACCACTGATCCCATTGGTTTTAATAATTGAATGTGTATGTTATTAGACTTGGCAGTAGATCTGTGTATCTTGTTCAAAAATGGGATGTAATTAAGTACTAACATATTAAGCTATTAGAAAAGAGCTAATGCTAAGCAAGACAACAGTGCACCAGATTATTGTTTATTATGCTAACCAAGATCATGTTATACCTAACAAAGCTGCTGGACATCAGCGAAAAACTTCAAAAGTTGATGATAGGAGTTTTAAAAAAATCATAAAAACAACTGCCATGCCACAGATATTGAATGTAACTATAATATGGAATGATACAACTGGAAAGAATGTATCTGTTTTGACAACTTACAGGAGACTGCAAGAAATGCATTTTCAGTTCTATACAGCATGTGAAAAACCTTTGCTAACAGCACATCAAAAGAAGAAATGGGTACAGTGAACCAAAGAACATCTTTCCTGGTCTCAACAAAAGTGACATGAAATTCTGTGGTCTGATAAATCTGATAAATCAAACTTCGAATTATCAGAAACAGACAAAAGCAAATGTGTCATTCGATCTGCCAGTCAAGCTAATGAGCCATCGTTGTTATACTGCTCAGTGAAGTTTCTTGCCTGCTTCATGGTTTGGGGATGTATGAGTGCCAGTGGTATGGGTCAGTTGACATTTCTTGATGAAACACTTGCTTAAGAACAATACATTAACATTCTACAACAGTATTTACTTCCATCCATAGCAAAGCTATATCCAAATAGAACATGCATTTTCCAGCAGGATGGAGGTCACATGTCATACAAGTAGAAAAACATAACAGTGGCTTGCAGAAAAGAACATAGAAGTTCTTCCTTGGCCATCCAATAGCCCAGATCTTTCACCAATTGAGAATGTATGGAACATTGTGGAGAGACATCTGTGAAAAAAATGCCCTTGGACAGTTGAAGACAAAAAGCTTTCATCTTAACTATCTGGAATTCCAATAACAGCAGATGAATGTGAACATCTAATCAACAGCATGCCAAAATGTATAGAAGGGGTTTTGGCCGCAAAGGTGATGCAACAAAATATTAAACATGCAGTGGTCTATGTTCATGGACATTGGTGATGCAGCGGTCTATGTTTTTTGATGCCTGTGACTCACGTTTGACTTGCTCAATCTTGTTTAACCTGCAAGATATCAAGTTGATATGTAGCAAAAATAAAGATTAATTACTGTATATTTGTTTTAAATAATGTAAAATATTCATGCAATGAATCAAAGCTACTTTTTTTTTAAACCTATTTATTGGATGACATGTTAACTGCCGCCTGGTCTAAGTTCAGTGGTGACTATTGTATTTGCAGTATGCTGATGATATACTACTGGCATGGGAAGGCTCTGAAAAAGAGTTACTGGATTTTATACAATCACTGTTGGTCATTTTTCTGACTATTTCATTTACTAAAGAGGAGGAGAGAGATGCAAAGATTTCTTCTTTGGATCTACTTTAAACAGATCCCCCAATAGGGTCTTATTTTCTGTGTATCATAAATTTGGTGAACTGCCATATATCATCTCTTCTACATCTTTCCAATCCAAGTACAAAAATTTGGTTATTATAGTGTTGATATGCATTACGTTCTTATATCCTTCCACCCAATTGCTTGTGGATGAGGAGCCATCCATCCCTTCTTAAATTGGCAGTTTGCAGCACTGGATATTCTTTGGCCAAGTTCGACCATCTAGTCAACCAGGTCAAAAGCATGTTATTTCCTCCATTCACTTTGTATTTTAAGAAGGAATTGGTTTTCATAACACCTGCCATTCAGTACCTGGGTCCCATTTTACATATTTGCCAGATTTTCAACAAGTTTGGTTATGTTTTGTCACTAGCGCCCCAGCCCATGTTACGTAGGATCCGTTGCAATGATAGAAATAAGGTTGCACTCTATAAAAAATTTGGATTATATGCTATACCTTTACAAAATCTGCTAACTGGATCAAAACCATTATATATTGGAGCTACTACTAGAATGCTCCATCTCTGTCTTGCAGAACATTATGATTATGTTGTACACAACAAATTTACAACAGAACTAGATAAAAACATGATAGAGAGTAACTTTGAGCCACTTGTGTCGCAAACTTCACTTCTAAAGTGCTGTGGGGATTGAAGAACATTTAATTATTATGCCTTTTTGTCCTTTTTTTATCTATTTATAATTTATTTTGTATACTAGTACTTTCTATGTATTAACAGGACTTATTATACTGGAAAATTATAGATGCAGATATTTAGTCTTACAGTTCAAAATTAATATTCTTTATTTAGTTCACCTGAACACATACACATCAAACATGTGTTTCGGACTTGTTTGTCCCTCCTCAGCAGGCCTTTAAACAACAGGTTAATTATAAAAAGTGTCATTTAAAGGCCTGCTGAGGAGGGACAAACAAGTCCGAAACACGTGTTTGATGTGTATGTGTTCAGGTGAACTAAATAAAGAACATTATTTTTGAACTGTAAGACTAAATATCTGCATCTATAATTTTTTTTCTAGTATAATAAGTCCTGTTAATACATAGAAAGTACTAGTATACAAAATAAATTATAAATTGAAGAACATTGTTCATAATGGGAATTCCTTAACATTGCATTAATATCACTGTGCAACTTTCCCCTGCTAACTATACTAGAGCTATGGATAGTGCTGTTTAACCTTCTAAAATTGTAAGTTGTGGTTCTTGATAAAACACATTGCATCATTAATTGCACTGCTGTGTATTTATTTATTTTTGGATTTTAATTTGGTAACTTTTATTTGTGTTATTCCTTGTATATCCTGGTTGTTTTTTGTAATTTTTTATTTATGTAATTTAAGTTCCATGCACACGTACAAGAAAAGAAACAATTTGAAAAATGTTAGTTGCTGTTTATGTTCTATTTCTCGAATTCAAATGTTCTGTTCTCTGTGAACAATATTGCCTGACGAGGACAATTACATACTGTTGAGAGTACCTGTGAAATAAATCTTTTTCTGTATCGCCTATAGACAGTTGTGTGACTTGCCTATTTCTTCTGCAAGTCCTCGCGTAATGCCCTTGATAGGTTCTTGGAAATTGCAACATTAAACAAAATGACTTAATGTATAAAGAAACTAATTCTACTATAGGTTAAATGATATAAATAAGATATAATTCAGTTAATATTATTTGAATTGGATTGTGCTTGCAAACTTGGCATTTATTTTCCATCTCATTTACAGTTTATAAAGAAAATTCAACTATAAATGTAAATGATTATGGATACACCTGTATTTATATATATTTATTTAAATTTTAATATATTCAATATAATTATAAAATTAATTACATTTACATTATTGTTACATTTTATAGATTTTCATTGTTACTATTAGAACCAAGTGAAATATATTTTGAAGATTACAGTGTGTTTTCATATCCAGCAAATTTTCCTGAAGAAGAAGCTATTAAAAGGTATATAAACAACTCAAAATTCTTATTCTAAATAATAAATAATTTTAATAGTTTACACATATTTTAAAGAAAGCAGAAAGGCCGTTTGAAAGTTTGCTCAAAATCTTTGGTCTTTGAGCCAAATGATATCAATAAACCTATCCTAAAAGTGAGTATTTATCAATGAATTTTTTAAAATAAATTAAAATAATAATAAATAATTTAAATTTATAAATAGTTTCAGTTAAATGAATGCACAATTATAGACCAATGGAATGGATCCCTGTTATCAAAGTAAGTAGACAACTGTAACCATAATATTGTGATGCTTCTATACAGTTTTTAAATTTATATATTTATTATAGATTAGATACAAAAGGTAATGTTATTCGTGTGGTTTCTGAGCAAGTTGTAGAAATTGAAGGTGGCGTAATTGCTCCTTATCGATTTAAAAGGGTAAATTTTTTGTATCCAGATTATTGTAAATATTAAAATATTTGTATTAATTCATATTATTTGTTTACAGGAAAGGCAAGCCTACCTCTTTACATTAAATTATGTTAGTGCATCTCATTGTTTACCTCAGATTCTGCAGGTGAGTTATTTTAATAATTGATATAATAGATTTTTAGAATTGGTGAATTTATTGTACATCTTTTAATTAGTTACGAAGAGCAGCTACATTGCCAGGAGTTGAACAAGCTTCTATGGTAAGTTATTTGCAAATAAAATGTTTTAATACATTAAACAGCTATAATTTTTATGATCTGTAAAAATCAAACAATCATAACACTTCAAGATTTTACTGTTATACATGTACTCTCATATATATCAGTACTACATACATAGTATGTGCCTTATTCATAAATACTTGATATTATGAGTTACTTTCCCTCTTCCCAGTTACAAGATGAAATATTTGATACATTGAGCACTGATTGATGTTTATGGGAAAATATTTTAATAACAAGAGCAAAGAGATTGAAATTCTTATACATCCCAGTCAGATGGCTTGTAGATTCCAGTCTCCATTTACTTTTGTTTCATTTACACTGTATATTCCTCATTTTTGCCATTTATTGTAATGCAGTTGTGCAGAAAACTTTCTCAACAAAATCTCTCTTCCATCAGTGATTACAATTTTATTTCACTATATTTTACTTGTTTTGTGCTTATTGTCTTCACTAATTGTTTTTCTTACTGTTAAATAAAAAAAAAAGACTGATAATTTGCATATTTTCTTAAGTTTTATTTACATCTCTCACTATAAGACAAGAGACAACCATAATATATTTTTAGCAAAAATGTTTAATAAGATAGACAAACATATTTGACTACATTAATAGGCTAGTCTTCAGGTCAAATATTGTAAGCCTATATAATTTGACATTTGAATATTAGAACACACAGGCAATCTATAATTTTACATTACAAATTCCAAAGTGGTAATCTTCCAGTTAATGAAAAATTTTAAATGATCATTTCTTTCATTTTGTATTAGTTTATTTTACATCAGTGAACCTAATCAACAGTTTTATTTGTAATTTAAAATCACTGATTTTGATGGATAAATAGGTGTTTTGTAGCATTTTAATGGTACTTGGAGAACATGATTACAATGATTGAGTTATGTCAGAATGAAGTTGAAATTTTAACTGTAAGTAATCCCAATTTTCACGAGGTTCTTCAGCAATAAGATTGTCATATATTGTTAATTTGAATAAAGCAATTTCATAACTGAAATATTCATAGTAAGACATTTTGCCATTAGAAAAATGGGAAATCCAGTTAAAAGTGTCTTTTTTGAAATTTTTAGCTATTTTTAAAATTTAAAAATTTTTACTAGCTAATTCATACTACCCTTGTTGATAAGCACTAAAGTTTTCAATCTCTCTGAGGCCATCTTCACACTATCATTCCAAATATGACAAATAAACTGCTTGCTTACAACATGACTGTATGAGCAATTTAAGAAAAGGCCATGCATCACTGCATTGTCTGCATACACCACAGACATGGGAATATAGGTTTGTTGAGAACTAGTTTCTATATGTCCCACAAGACAGAGCAGCTGCTTTAAAACCTTGGAACAATTAGAAAATTACTTCTTGCACAGAAAGAGCAAACACATTAAATTTAAAGGTAGAAAGAACCATGACATGGAAATCACCATACATGGAAATCTATGTTTTATATATTCACCATGACATGGAAATCTATGTTTTATATATTCACCATGACATGGAAATCTATGTTTTATATATTCACCATGACATGGAAATCTATGTTTTATATATTTTTTTATTTTGTTGTGTTTGGTTTTTGAGCATTAGTTTAAATTTTAAATGTTTCATTTGAGATTCAGCTTCTGTAAAGTGTAATTTTTCTGCTTGTTTTGAACATTTGCTGCATATTTTAAAATTCTTTTGAAAAATTGTATTGGCTGAAATTTGAAAATTATGATGGTTTCTTTATCATATTTGGAATGATGATCTGAAGATGGTCTCAGAGAGAGTGAAAATGTTAGTGTTCGTCAACATAAGATTGCTGAAAACACGAGGTTAATGTAAATTAAGTTGTCAACTTAATTTACAATTAACCTTGTGTTTTCAGCAATCTTATCTCATTCAAGTTTTATTAGAGTGAACATATACACTATCTGTCCAAAAGTATCCAGACACCCTCCTAAAGAAGTGGATCTTGTAGATCAGCGCTGTTCAACTTATCATAGCCCGCGGGCCATATTTTCTTTACCAAACATTTCGGGGGCCAAGAAGGTTGATAAACCACATGACATTTGCATAGTGCTACGGTTCAGTAAGCACTAATTGGCCAGCGAATCCGATGTTGACGCTATAAAAAGGCGACAGTTCGACACACCGGATATACGTCATTCTCGTCTAAGTTCGATTTGGAAATTTTTTTTGTTCAATAATAAATGTGAATTCTTTTTCCCTGAAAATAAGACCTAGCGCATTTTTTAGAGCAAAAATTGAAATAAGACACTGTCTTATTTTCGGGGAAACACGGTAGTAAAATAATTTTAATATTAATAATAATAATTTAGTAACATAAATTTATTCATAGTAAAATGTACACGCAGGCCATAAAAATTATTTGGCGGGCTGTATACGGCCTGCGGGCCGCCAGTTGGACAGCGCTGTTGTAGATGATGGTCTCTGATGTGTAATTGAAAGGTATAAAAGTGTTGGTAGTGGTTTCTCAAGTCATATTTATGCATTTTTGAGACAATGAGTAAGTCAAAGGAGCTTAGTGACTTTGATCATGGCATTATAGTAGGATGCCACCTTTGGGGGAAATCATTTCGTGAAATTTCGGACATTCTACAGAAACCAAAATCCACTGTGGGTGATGTAATTGTGAAGTGAAAATGTCAAGGCAGTGAAAGTGGAAAAAAATGACGTGGCAGGTTGAACAAAATTAGTGAATACAGCCGTAGAACTCTGTAAAGGATAGTGAAACAAAATCACACACCCTCGTTGGTTGAAATCACTCAGGAGTTCCAAAGATCATCAGGCATTAGTGTTACACCAGGACTGTTCATCAAGAGTTAAAAAACCTGGGATTCCAGGGTTGTGCAGCCGCTCACAAGCTGAACATTACTCTCCAGAATGTGAAGTGTCGATTGAAATGGTGCAAAGCTCACCGTCATTGGACTGTGGACATGTGAAAAAGTGTTCTTTGGAGTGATGAATCTCTCTTTACAATCTGGCAGTCCAATGGAGGCATCTGGGTTTGGTGGATTCCCAATGAGTGCTTCTTATATGACTGCATTGTGTCAACTGTAAAGTTTGGTGGTGGCAGCATCGTGTTGTGGGGGTGTTTTTCATGGTTTGGCCAGGGTCCCTTAGTTCCTGTGGTTGGAAACATGAGCTTTAAGATGTATGTGGACATTCTGGACAATGCTGCTCTCCTAACTCTATGCCAATATTTTGGGGAAGGCCCATTTTTTTTTCAGCAGGATAACTGCTCCATTCACACATCAAGACTTGCGCAGGCATGGTTTGACGAAATGGGTGTTCAAAAACTGGACTGGCCTTCTCAGATCCCCGATGTAAATCCCATAGAACACCTTTGCTACGAATTAGGATGCAGATTACGTAGCCAGCCACATTGACTATCCTCACTGCCAGCACTCACTTCAGCTGTGAGGGATGCCTGAAAGTCAATTCCAATGGCCACCTATCAAAAACTAGTGGAAAGTCTCCCCAGACGTGTGCATGCTGTCATTGATGCGAAAGGAGGACCAACATCATATTAATATATGCCTCAGGATTCTCCGAGTCCATACCACTAGCTGTCCGAATACTTTTGGCCAGATAGTGTAGTTCATTATTTTTAAATGAAAAATGTAATTTATAGATATTTTTTACATCTCATGATAAAAATACCTGTATAAAAATTTTAATTTATATACATGGAAACTAAATTTTATGAATTAAATACAGTAGTTTCCCTACTTATGAACATTTAACCTTATGTCTAAAATTTAAATTTTGCATGAATGGTGACCTTCTCTTGTCATTTGTGGACATTGAAGTCAGTCTTTTGTCAGTAATAAATAATAAAATTTATAATTAATATGAAGTTATTTTTATTGCATATCATTTTTCATTTTTCTGCAAATTCTGAGATTCCATTGCCACTTGTGAGGTTATATTGAAATTGGTAATGTTAGAGCAATGATGTTTTTTGATATTATTTGCAATTTTCACAAATTTTTTATGATTAGTGTTTCAAAAATGTGTTGAAAACTGTAGAGATAAATGCAAGAAATGTCACTCAATTACCATAGAAACTAAACTGGACATTATAAAACTAACTGCATTAGGTGAAGAAACTGCATTTGAAATACTCATTTACTAAGCAGTAGTGAACGGGTAAATGAGAGTAATGTATTCGGTTAAGGAATTGAAGGATCAAACACTAACAAGAAGTGGTTATTCTGTGTATAAATATACTTTCTGCATTAGTTTTTGACCTACGACAAAACCTTGGAAACCGAACCTGTTTGTAAGTAAGGGAGCATATCTGTATTTAAAACAATTTCTTTTTTTATAGATAGCAGCAATAGTTATGTCCAGGCAATCAAGAGTGAGTTTTGATACAAGTTGGTAAGTGTGAAATTGATATAAATGTTCTGTTTATATTATTAAAATAGGTAATTTTGTGTGTTGTTATGATAAAATACCTTTTAATAAATATTGTAATAGGTTAGAAGATTTGTATGAGACAATTATTTTAGAAACTACGGGAAACAGAATTACCCCATTGGTGACTAATCCAGGTCGCATTCTTCTTACGTCATCTCGAATTTATTTTCAACCTTATAACAATGCAGAACCTGTAAGTAAATTTAAAATAAAACTTTTCAAGTTTAAAAAGAATATTGATAAATTATGCTAAACAATTATTTAATGAGATTTTTATTTGTGATTGAGTAATATAATTTACATTACAAGTAATTATTTTTAATATATTTTAGTGGCCTGTTCTCAAAATTAGGCTTTCAGATATAAAAAGAGCAGTGAAACGTCGTTTTCTCCTTAGACATGTTGTAAGTTTTTCAAAAATTGTTGGTTGTTTAACAACATGTCTCATTTATAAATGTTTCATTCATTTTTTTAAGGGTATCGAGTTATATTGTTCCAATAATTCTCCAATTAAACATTTATTTTTGACATTAAAATCTCATGAAGAAAGAGAGAATTTGTATAGCAAACTTTTAGAACAACCAGGTATGGCAATTAACAGATATTTCTTGAAATATGCAATCACAGATAAAATAACATAAGTATGCAAAATATTTTCAGCTTTGGATTTAGAAGACACAGCTACAGATAGTATGACTCTCTTATGGCAGAATGGAATGATATCTAATTATGATTATCTTTTATATCTGAACAGGTAAATAAGTAACTGATAAATAAAAATTAGTGCAATTTTCTTTACTAATTTTTAAATGTTACATTTGCAGCATGGCTGACCGCAGTTTCAATGATTTAACTCAATATCCAATATTTCCCTGGGTGATATCCAATTATACTTCTTCAACTTTAGGTTTAAAATATAATAATTCATTATTACTATTATTTTATTTATAATTTCTAATATTTATTAATTCATTCAAATTTTACTTGTTTAGATATCTCTGATCCTTCATCATATAGAGATTTATCCAAACCTATAGGAGCATTAAATGAAGATCGGCTTCAAAAATTAATGGTAGTTCAAACTTAAAATTATATATGTTTGAAAAAAATATCAGAAATAACAAAATATAGTGTTTTATACATAAAAGATTGTTTTGGAATTACTTTCAGGAAAGGTATGAAGAAATGGCAGATCCAAAATTTATGTATGGTTCACATTATTCAACTCCTGGCTTTGTTCTGTACTATCTTGTCAGGCAAAGTAAGATCAGAAAATGTTTCATAAGTTTATATTTACCTATAATTTATAGTTCTATAAAACAATTGCTTTTACAAATACATCAAAAATTTCAAATCACTCATATAAATATAAAATTGTGAGAAATTAAACATAGAGTTAATATTTCAAAATTTATTTCATATCTATATATGCACTTCTTGTATAATCTTTTACGTGACTATGTATTTATTTATTTCTAAGATGCTGTTGATAGCAATATACATTAAATTAAAAAAAATATATAATGTGCTATGCTAGTACACACAATTTTTAAATTAATTTTACAAGTTCATTAAGAATTAGTAATTAGTTCATGTAATTATTTTTCTTATTGAAAAATAACTATTTTCTAATAAATTTTCTTCCAATTAGTGCCACAATATATGTTATGTCTTCAAAATGGAAAGTTTGATCATCCAGATAGAATGTTTAACAGGTAAGTTATTTCACCAAAATAAAAATGTATTTTTTTAATTATTGAATTATTTTGCTTTGGTTTTGTAATCAGAATGTCTTTTTAAATGCATTATTTAAAACTTGCAAATATTTTTAAGTGAATAATCATATTGCAGAATATTATGTAATTACTAAGAATTCATATAACTGTAAACTTGATATCCATTATATATTTTTGATTATATTATTACACATAACTAAATTAAGATTATTTATAACTGATTATCTGATATAGTTATAACTTACATAAATCAGATCAATATGAATCATAATAAATTTGAAAATTAATTTTAAGTATTCTCTAATTTTTTGATGTTAGAAATTTTACAAATTTTATTTTTTATTAATCTAATATTTAAATAATTGAATAGTATATAAATGATAAATCCATAAATCTCTATTTAAGTAAAGCCAAATGATCTGCTAGAAGTTTGAGCTATAATAAGATATAAAATAATTTGACTAGAGGTAGTCAGGTAGTCATTTAGGTACTATCTTTTATGCATGATAATTTTAATAATTACAATACTTGACTTACAAACAATCTTGCTCACTTTTCCAGCTGTAAAATGTTTCTTGCACTTCAAAATTCTATTCTAAGCAAATTTATTTTGGTTTCATTTGGGGACAATATAAATTTTATGTTTCATTTGGGGCCTACTTCAGAACTTAATAATTACAACAATAATTAAAATTATGACAGGATGATGGCATCTACCTCTAGTCAAATTATTTTATATCTTATTGTAGTCTGATAGTAATTGAAAATTTTAATCAGAAAATTGAATTTTTTTTAAATAATTTCTACAATAAAAAATATATCTTTAAAATTGTAAATAGGAAATCATATTTTCTCTTATTTAATGTTAAAGATTACTTAAATTATTATTTTTTTCTTGTAGTAATTACAGATATTAAAAGTTATTTTTATTAAGCTGCTATTAAATAACACATTGGTTCTGATTTTATTCTTTGGCAATTTACAAAGTTATGATGCTTTTTCTTATTCATAATAAATTCTCTCATTTATTTTAAACATTGAAGCCATCATATATGTTTACTTTTCTTTACTTAGTCTAGAACAGGGGACCTCAAACTTCTTTGACTGTTAACACTTACAAGGATTCCTTGACTTTTTATTGACCTCCTCTTCCTTTTTTTGCTAATAATAGTCATAATAAATAAATTCAGTGAGTCAATATTAATCCACACATTTTTATATGAAAGATTTACTTAGTGGGCAAATTTATGTTGTCCTTGAGCTGTCTCATAATATACATAATGATTTTGGGCTACTGATTTTTAATGAACATTTTTCAGTTGACAATTTTGCCCACCAGTGGCTGAATGGTTAAAACCACTAAACATTAGCAGTTGATTTGTGGGTTCATCACTTGTCTAATAAGGGTCAGTTTTTCATAAAAACTCTTCCCAGAAGGTACATTTTCCTTTTGGCAGATAACCTGTGTGTTGCATTGCCTAATACCATCAATATAATCCATTCAATCAACTCCAGTCTGATCCTTTACTAAATTTTGACTTGTGGAAATGCTTTATTGACCACTTTTGGGTCTCCTAGGTTAGAATGTTATTCACATTATTAAAACAACATAATTAGAATTAAATTACTTAAATATAATTGATAAATACTTTCTATAATAAATTATTTCAAGTACGCAATTGATTATACTATCACTTAAAATGTTAAATTTTTTAGTATTGTTGATTGTGTACATGAATGAATTTATTGTTGAATATATAATGTGTGTGTGTTTTACTTCCTCTAATATAGCTATTGATTAGGACTTATCATACCACAATCAAGATGATGACAATTAGAAAAACTTACTTTATTCTTTTAATAACTCTGAAATGTACATTTTCAGGTCTAGTCCCCTCTTCAGTTGCAGTTAACTGTTTTCATAAACTAATAATATTTTATAAAATCAATCACAATGTCGCATATATTTATAAACTAAGAGATATATAACCCAAAGTTTTTCTGTTCTGTAACTAGGAAGTGTAAGATACCTGTGTGTTTTAGTGTGTGTTTAAGTTAATAACAATATAACAAAAAATCAAAACAAAAATTGTGAGATTCATTCATGAGGGAATTACATATAACTTTAATTAAAATTTCTTTAATAATTTTGTTGTACAGTAATACCTCAGTTTTTGTTGACTTAAGTTATTGTTGAATTCTTTCACAAAAAATCTGTCTCGGTTTTTGTTGGTTGCCTCAGATTTCATTGATTTTTCCACGTATCCTCGCTGCTAATTTTGAGAAACCACACGTTTTCCTGCTCAGTGTGGTGTTGTTGTTGTTGTGTGAGCATTATCCCATGCATCTAAACAGACAAACAATAGGCGTATTCAAAATCTTGGTGCCTCTCAGCACCTCTGTTCAAAATCTCAGATAACTTCCGATTGCTGCAAGCGTCTTTTTCAGTACTCTATACACCAACAAACAAGATGGCAGTCACTATGACGATTGTAAGAGCTCTATTTTGTATTGATAATTTTGAATTTTATTTATTTGTTGATGAATAAATTAATATTCGGTTAGTACATTAATAGAATATTTTAATACACTAGTATATTTACATAAGACATCACATAATTTTTTTGTTGTTAAAGTGTTATCTTAGGATTGATTTAATTATTTAAACTCTTACAGAAATTTAAAAAATTTTCATCTATATTTCTCTTTTTGAAATATTCATTTTTCATTAAGCTGTTCTCATTAAATAAGTTCAAAAATTTAACATAATGTGGAAGTTTATATCATTCACCATTATTATTTTTTCCTCCTGAAATTCCTGGCTGTCAGTGTTTGTGTTCTCTAGAAAAAGCCAGTAATTGCGATACTTCTGGCAGCATCACACTAGATTGATGCGGAGAGTTTGAATACATGCAATTCCATTGCTTTCCTTTTAGCTGTATCATTGGAAATGCCATGTCAAATGTTCATTTATTCTTTACTTTAGTCTTTTATATTCATTTTAAATTAATTTCTTATTGTTTTTAGTATTAAACACTATATTTATTCTTTATAAAATGTGTTTTTGGTATGTATTTTGGAGTGTCTAGAACAAATTAATTGGATTTACATTGATTCATATGGAGATAATTGCTTCGGTTTTCGTCGGTTTTGGATTTCGTCGATTGTCTTTGGATGGATTATTGACGAAAACTGAGGTATCACTGTATATAAATTTGGTTTTATTACAAGATGATATAGTGTATAGAACTACCTCAGTTCAATTTTGTATCTAATAAAGATTTATAATAAAATAAATAAAAAGTTCAGATAAATTTTATAAAAAAACCAGAAACACCCGTAATATTTCAGAATTGCTCTTAAGTACAGTATAAAAAGCAATAATTAGGTACAAGATAGAAATTTTTACAGGATATAGACTAATCATTAGATAATGCTGGATTATGAAATGGCTAGTAGAAAAATTTGGTTAGTTTTTCTCAATCTTGAATATTATGTAAGAGAAACACTAACCAAATTACAATGGAAATCAAAGAGAATGTTAGTGACTAACAGATCTGATAGTGATTATAACTAAGAATTAAAATATAACATATTAGAATGCATTACATTCGTATAATACGAAAGATCTTTTTCTTTCTCACATTATTGAACTATGTATCTGATATAATACTATAAATAATTTATGGTTTTAATTTAGAATTCAACTTACAAATTGAGAAAAATTAGCAATACAATAATTAAAATCATCTTATTAGGAATTGAATTGTGAACTAAAGGAGGAGTTAAGGAATTATTATTACTGTGTGTATGAATTTCATTCTATTCAGTTAATATTGGTGTCTGTGCTATGCAAAGCCAAGCTACCAGAAAAATTGTTATCTTATTTATATGATGTTAATGTAAGATTCTTCTTTCAAAATGATATCTTCATACTATTTTTCTCAAAAACAAAATAAGTTGTGTGGATATGAAAAAGTAATTTGTGTTTAAGAATTTCCTGACTGTATGATGTGTTTAGTATAACAGCTTTCTGTAATACATTCATGCTGTTAAGTCCTACTTATTGTTAATGAATAGCTTTATGTAGACTATTTTTGTTAGTATTGTTTGCAAAAATAGAAAGTGGATTTATCATAAATGTGTTAATTCGTTCTACTAATTAACATATTGTAATTTTATTAATTATTTTGAAAGTAAATTTTCTTATAGTAAGTAGTAATAAATTAATTTCTTAAAGTATACCAGATACTTGGCGAAATGTAACTACAAATACATCTGATTTTAAAGAACTTACTCCACAGTTTTATGAGCCAGAAAACAAAGGAGAATTTCTTGTTAATTCTCAAAATTTAGAATTTGGATTTAGACAAGATGGAACAAAGGTTAAAGATGTAGAGCTTCCAAAATGGGCTAAAGGTAAGATTATCTTGTAAATATTCAATATATACAATAACTTTAATAAATTTTTTTTATTGAAAATGAATCAAAATGATTAATTTTTTATCATCTCAACTGCTGCATGTTAGTCTTCTAAAGAGCATTTTGCTGATGATATGAATGAGAGAAAGAAAATCAAGAGAATTAAAATATGCACATTATAAATTCTTAGATAAATCCATAACTTCTAATGAACAAAGTATTAATCAATACAACTCTGCATTGCTTTCTTGCCAGTGTTCTGGATTTTTCCAGAAAGTAATTTCTCTCAAATTATATCTTCTTTTATTTAATTTTAATTTGTTAATGTAATCTCATAAACCATTGTGACTTCATTGCATTGCCCAGATAATAATTATATCGAAGCAAATATAAAAATCTGTTTCTGAAACAAAATTCTGATATGGCTGTTAGTCTGTTTATATGTTTTTTAATAGAAAACAAAGTATAGGAATAACTACTGTTATTTTATGAAAATTTATGAAAGTAAATATAATCGTCAGTTAGAAGACTATTTTACTCTAAAGCCATTTATTTCATACAGAATTTTAGTTTAAATTTATTCTTGCATTGTAATTTCATGGCAATTTGCAATAGGATAGGAACGTTTTGCTTATTATAAGTAAGATCTGTCTCTACACTCACAGTTAATGAGCTAATGTTATGTGAAAAAACATATTTTAGTTAATAGTATAGTTTAACAGCTTTTTATTTATTATTAACTTGATATTAATAATAATTTGAGTGCTGTCAAATAGCAGATTCATGTTGTGATGACATTTGTCTTTATTTTTGATGTGACAATTTAATTCATTAGATTAACAAATCATTCCCATGTTTTTAGTTATTTTTAGTATTTATTTATTTGATAAATCAATGAACAAATTTTAACTTCATTTATCATTAAATTTTAATACAAAGTTATTCATTAATTGTTCATTAATTCAAAAAATTTATTAATTAATAACAATGTATAATAATCGTTACTTGATTAACAGGTATTTATTTTTCATTTAAATGTAGAATTAGGTTAATCTTAATAATTCAGAATTACAGCAAAAATCTGTTAAGCATTCTGTATACCAGCAAACCAGTCATGTCAATCTGGTCATTGGAGGTTATCAATGCACTAGATAAGTCAGGAATTAAGATTTTCATGTAGAAGTGTTCAAAATGTGCAGTTCTTGGAAAGGGGTGTGGGCTCTCCTTTTAGGGATGGCAGATGTCAAGATGACATGATGCTGTGCTGGTAAAATCAGTTAGCTCATGCATGATTTTCCAAAGACATTAGTGCACAGGTTTGATAGCAAAGCAGAAATATTTAGCACATTTGGAACCAATAATTATTACAGAAACAGCTACAGTACATTACTGTTCATGTACTTTGATAAATAGAGTACATCTGTATTTATATGAAATGAAAGTGTACAAAGCACAAAGTAAGGATAGTGTGTTTTTGTTTCAAGCCAATGAAGGGTAGGAATAACCTGGAAAAATTAAAATGGCATTTAAACAATCATAAAAGGTGAATTTGTACAGTTTTACATGCAAAGATATGTAAAATTGTGTCCTGCAGAACGAAAAAATTTTCCACCATTTAATAAGGTAGTATATTCAATACTCGGCACCATGTTGATCCTATTGACATTGGGTTAATGGAGCGTCACTCTAACATCACACATGCTCAGAATTTTTTAAGATGTTATATTTTTGAAATGTCATAAACTTTCAAAGCCAAAACTATATTACATAAATAATATAAAACTGTAAATAATGAATTTAAATTATAATATTTAAAATCATATATTTTAGAAATTGAGAAGTTTTAAAATTTTAAGCCTAATTATATATAATCAATTCTTTTCTTTTCAGATCCTCAGGATTTTATCATAAAACTAAGAAGTGCCTTGGAATCTGATATTGTTTCAGAGAATATCCATCATTGGATAGATCTCATGTTTGGATATAAACAGCAAGGAGAGGAAGCTGTGAAAGCAAAAAATGGTAAAGATTAATTAGGTTTATATAGATGTAAATAAGCATTTAATGTTGTAATCATTAAATAAGTTAATATATAATAAATTTTTGAAATTTAGTTTTCTATTATTTGACATATGAAGGTGCAATTGACCTAGACAGGTAAGAAATTTTACTTTTTCTACCTATAATTTTAAAAATCTAAATAATTACCTATAATATTTCATATAAATTAAATATAAATATGAATAAAAATATTCTAGATAATAACATGAAATATGCTAAACTCGATTAATGGTTCTGAAAGTATGGTCCACAGAGAGACCTAGTCATTTGTCCAGAATGAAATTCTACACTGTTTAGCCAGAGAAAGAAACACTTTCATACATTACACATCTCATACATTAGATTACTTGTTAAACAGAATAGTTTGGCACACAATCTATTAATCTATTATTTACATGGCAAAACCTGGATGGGAGCCTTAGTTATATGCAGTTCATTTGTGACTGTTTAAATGATTCATGGATTGATAACTTTGAGAATTGCTACTATAGAGTTTTGAGTAAATCATATAATTATTATTTTCGGAAATATCCATTATATTCACGTAGATATTGTTTAAATTGTTATAATTAACAGTAATAACAAAAATTAAAAATTTGCAATAATTATTTATTTAAAAGACAATGAAAAAATTGATGAGAAATGAAAAGTTTGTAATGATAAGATTAAAGGTGGCAAAAAAAGTTGAGTTTTGAATGGTTTGATGTATTAGTAATTATTGTATATCAAACACACCTTATTACTGAGAGACTTTGTTTATTACGTTAAACAAATGTTTTCAACCCATTTAATGGGCCATCATCAGGTTATTGATGCTACACAAACCTTTACATTAGTTCATTTACAAATGTTCTTATCGAATCACTAAGGAATATGAATTAAAAGTGTTTTGAATATTATGTTAAATTCAAAATAAACAGAATAGAAACCATCTAAATAACCCATTAAATATTGAAATTGAACTAATCAAACAAATTATAATAAAATAAGATACAATAAAATAAATATAAATATAACAATAAAGGATTTTTGCAACGACCACATGCTCCGCATTAAATTAGGAGCTCTCTTTGATTATGTACTCCCAAGCAAGTATTAGTAATTTGAGAATTAGAGAAATTCTCAATGTCTTCATTCTGAGTTTATTATAGTCCAAAATAGCCTATATATATAATAGTATGGCCTTACATATTGTTTTTTTTGCTTTTTGCCCTTAATTTTATTAAATGTTCTTATAACTTAAATCAGTTAATTTAGGGCTTATCACACCAGTAAATATGAATACAAAATTTCTTAAATTTATTACATATTTAAATCTACAAAACAAAGAATTTTACAATAATTAAAATTAATATGTATAGAATACATCCAAAATTCATTTCAGACTCTAAAATAGTTTCAATAAAACTCACAAGATAAAAATACATAAAAGTTATATTAAAAGGTGGAAATAACCATTAAGAAACATGTTATCTCACAAGTGCTATACAATGAATTCTATTTTTTTGTACATAGAAGCTCAGGATCATTTTGACTAATTTCATTAATGAAAAATTAATTTTTCATTAATGAAATTAGTCAAAATGATCCTGGGCTTCTATGTACAATTATATAAATTAATCTTAGGCTGCCTGAAATCCACCAGAGGACTCAGCTGAAATGTGATTATATAACATGAATGCTGTTGTGAAGAATTTTAACAAATTTTAATGTGTAGACGTCATACAGAAAAGGGTCCACATCAAGATCATTTTTAATTTTGTAAGTTTTTAGATTGTGTTTATTGGTTATTTGTGGAAGTGTTGCTTCATGTTGCCAGCTGTTTTTGTGGTTCCTGGACTGGAATAAAAGGATATTAATAGGCAAAAAGGACTCAAAATTTATTTTGTATAGTATTAATTTTTCATTAATGAAATTAGTCAAAATGATCCTGGGCTTCTATGTACAATTATATAAATTAATCTTAGGCTGCCTGAAATCCACCAGAGGACTCAGCTGAAATGTGATTATATAACATGAATGCTGTTGTGAAGAATTTTAACAAATTTTAATGTGTAGACGTCATACAGAAAAGGGTCCACATCAAGATCATTTTTAATTTTGTAAGTTTTTAGATTGTGTTTATTGGTTATTTGTGGAAGTGTTGCTTCATGTTGCCAGCTGTTTTTGTGGTTCCTGGACTGGAATAAAAGGATATTAATAGGCAAAAAGGACTCAAAATTTATTTTGTATAGACTTAATTTTTCATTAATGAAATTAGTCTATTTTTTTTTTTTTTTTGTGTTTTCTATAACCAAATTAGCCATACGACCTTATTTTTATTATAGTATTAAAGACATCAATGAAAGATATTCTCTTGAAGTTCAAATCATGGAATTTGGCCAGACTCCAAAACAGATTTTTACCCATCCTCATCCCGAAAGAAAATTGCCAAGAATAATGCAAGACAGACTTTGGTCACAAAATTGTTACGTGGAAGCTAAAGACGGCATTCAATCGGAGCAAGCATCTGGCGGTAAGTAGCTAAATGTTTAAATTTTCATTCAATTTATTGTTAATAATAACTTATTTTTTTGTTTCCTGCATGATTTTGTATAATAATTATTTTGAAGTTCATGAAAAAGATTTAAATAATAAAATGTTTCTTTTAAAACTTATTCCTCATCTTTGTGATAAAGAAAACTTTAAGTTTTGTTGACGATTAAATTTTATTTATATTATTCATTTAAAAGTGGAATTGAATTTCTTTCACAAATAGAACTGCTTCATTAAGAAATGGAGATAAACAAACAATTTTAATGATTTTAGATTATCCAATTCTTTCTTAATGGTTATAGTCTTGAGATATATGTTCTTAGAGTAATTTAGACTATCAGGTATTGCTCTAAGAATAAAGGGTGGCTCAAAAGTCAGTTAACTGTGTTTTGTTTGTGTGTTCCAGGTACACTTGTGAATAGACACCGTAAACTGAGTTTAGAACAACGTGTTTTTCTTTTACAAAATTGGTGGAAATGTGATAAAAAATACGCAACGGTTAAAAAGATGTTTATTGAAAAATATCCAGCTGCCGAACCACCCACTCGTCAGGCAATTTACAAATTAAATAAGAGATTCGAAGAGACGGGAGCAGTAGTAGACTTACCGAGATCGGGTCGACCGAGAACTGCAGTAACTGACGATAATGTACGGAAAGTGGCAGAGGCATTCCTTGCCAATCCTGGTAAATCGATAAGGAAGGCATCGGCTGAATTTGGAATCGCTCGATCAAGCTATCAGAGGATTTTAGACAAGTTATAATTTAATTTAAGCATTGTAATTTGTATATTGAACAAGGAGGATCTCATTTCAAATGACTTTGTAAGGTCTGTAAGCTATAAAGTATTTGAATAAGAAGCAATTTAAATATTTACAATGTTTAACTGACGTTTGAGCCACCCTGTGTATATCTCAAAAAATTGTAACCATTTAAAAAACTGTTGCATAAGCTGAAACTTTAGAATTGATTGTATATTTTTTTTTCCTTCAGTTCTTAATCAAGCAGTTCTGTAGATGTTTCCTATTGTAATGTAATTATTCATTTTGTATAAGAAGCATTATTGGAAGGATGTGTTTATTAGCTAATTTATATTTTTAATGTTGTTAGGATATCAAATATCATATAAGTTAAATGAATATGTGTATTATGAATTTTTTTTTTTAAATAAATTTTGTATGAATTAAGAATAAAAAGATAAGAAAGTAAATATTTCTTTTATGAAGTAACGTGTGCAATGATTTAACATTTGTTAAAGCAATGATAACATATATAGGGATAATAAAGTTTTAATATATCTGCTAGCTACATATAGGAGCAATGTTCTAGTTGTGTAGTAAAATAAATAAATTTATATATTTATTTATTTTATTTTATTTTACTACAAAAGATATAGGGCCATTATCTTGTATCTTTTGTAGTAAAATGGGCAAAATAAGCCTGCCTACATTAACAATGAAAGCTTCCCTGAAAGAAAACAAGAATAAAAACCAATAAAACCTTAAAATTATTTTACATATAAAGTATCAAAGAAATTATATAAAATATAATTTATTTTTAAAAGTATACAATACATAATAAAAAAGAAATAATAAATTTTCTGTGATAAACACAGCAAACTTCTATGTTTCTCATGAGGTGAGTGTTGCAGCATAGACTGCTTCAAAGCATTTCTGGCAGTGAATGTGTTAATTAATTACCAAATAATTACTTCATTTAATACAGGTATACCTCGCCTTACGTCAGTAATTGGTTCCAAGAGCAAAAAATGGCTTATGTCGTTTTTTGCTTAAGGCAAATTTACTTGTCACTAGGCTAAACTACAAATAACCATTTCCAGTTCTGTATTTTATTTATAAATGCATTTTTAATAATATATGATTAATAAGAATCTATTTTAAGCTTGCAAACAAATAAATTTTAGTTTTTAATATAGTACAGGGAAAAAAGTAATCTAAATTTACGAATACATGTACAGTACGTACATACTTGTAAATATACATGTTTACAATTTGTGAATGTGGTTTGCTCTAAGATATTATAAAAATAGATGATTTTGTAAGGTTAATAACAAATACAGTTATTAAAATTATTTTGCAGTAGTAAAAAAATAAATTAATTTATGTTAAATTTACTAATAACGAGTGACACTGATGATGACGCCAAACAATAGATATTGGAACTACCGTGGAAAATGCCAATATATTGAGCTCTTAAAGACCGCTAAATAAGACAACAACACAGAGTCACAGATGTTTTCATATTTCGTTCTCTACAATTTATGATGATTGTATTAACATTTACTGTAAATTTATTTTAATATGATTCTGTGTGCTTTTAACACTTCTCTAATGATATTACGATTTTAATATTTGTGGCAGACAGATATAAAGTCAAATAAAATAACTTAAACTTGATTTTTATTTTTCCATATATTTTTTGACAAATGATGTATAATCGAGAACAGCGTAATTCGAAACGATGTAACTTGAGGTATACCTGTACATGATTAAATAACCTTTTTAGATGATTTTAAATTATTTTTATTTAAAATCAAATGCCAAATAATAACAACAGCAGTATTAGATTTTATCATTAAACTATCTTTTAGCTAATTAGAAGTTAATCACAAATTCAGTCCTTGAAATGAGTATGGTATCGAGATTCAGATTGTTATTTGTATATACTGAGCATGTATGTTGCTTGTACTATATCGCTGAATCTCTAGGTTGACATCTTTTCTATGTGTATAAATGATATATATGTTTACACTACATTCTGTATTATAACATAATCTGGATTTTAAATTTTAAATTATGTTTCTAAAGTGAAGATTGATTCTGATGTAGCTGATCCTTAATGTGCAGGATTAATTTTTATCGTTCTGTGAGCCGAAGTTTTCTATAAACATACTAAAATTATTAATGGAAATTATAGTTTAATGATTAAACTTTATTTTGAATGTTAAATTTATTTGTAATTAAATTCAAATAAACTTTAAAATAGCCCAATAATACTATTTAAAGTTGGATAACCAAGGTGTTAAGGCAGCATTCTTGTTTCTGATATGTTGGGTCCCATCCCTCATTGCCAGTCACTTACTTATGGCATGGTTAAAGTGTTCTCTTAGGGCCCACAGGATGGAAAGAATCAGAAATCTAAATTTTATGTACATTTAATCAAAACGTTTGATAAAGCAAAATATAAAATTTTAACTACTTACAAATTAAAAGATGTAGGGCGTTAGTTAAAACTTTAAAATTATCTAGAAATATATTTAAATCAACCCCGAAAAGTAAATTGAACACATTTTTAGCATTAGATATTGCGTCAATCTGTAGAGAACTACATTGACATAGTTTATGTAAATGAGTTTTATTACACCTCAATTTTTCAAAACGTTCGAATCATCCAATGTGATATCTCGATTAATATATAACTTCACAATGCCAGTGATGCTTTAAATTGCAAAAGAACTCCTTTTGTCAAATACGAAGTTAAGAGTGGACAGTAAAATAACTGGAAATAAATCATTCGTAAACATAGCATAACGTTAAATATTTTGACTTTGAGAACAAGTAAACAGAAATGGATTTTTTTTATAATAATAATAATTTCAGACTAATATATCAAGGAAAAACTGAAAAAGCAAAATACCTGGTTTTTTTGTGATAAAGAAATTCCTTAATAAGAAAAATAAGGATAAGTAGGAGAATTTATATTAGAAAAAAAGAAATAATTTAAACTTAACGATACTCAAAGGGTATGAAACTACAAACATAAAATATTGAATAGGATATGTTTCGCATTATAGGAAATCGTGTTATCGAGACAAGTTTAAACCTAGACCCAGAAGTTGAAGAACACATTTGAATGACAAAATGCAAATTTTTACGAGTACCAGTCACAATTTTTTTGTTACATTATATAGGAGTTTGCGATACTCATCTTTTTTGTCATAAAATTATAAATTTGTCCATCCAATGTGTATTAATTGAATTTTGAGCAGCCAAAGGTCAATCCTCTCTTCAAAATTATTTTTAAAAAATCTAATTTTAAAGAATTAAACTTTCATTTTGAGTGAATTTGAGTTAATGAATTCAGATTTCATTCAAAGAGCCTTAAATATTTCAGTTACTCCACTGTTTTAAAACATTTAAGTCATATTAACTTCATTAAATTCAGTATTCCTAACAAATTAATATTTTATCACATTATAGAATTATTTATTAGAATTTTTAAAAATTTCTACTCAAAAAATGATGTTATTTTTACAGTAATTATCTTGAACAAAACAGCTATTCCTCATGTATATTCTAATTATGATTTGCAGATTTAGAGAGATTTATATTTTTAGATTTATTGATACATCATTACAATGCTGGGCTGCACAATGCTTTCAATTTTAGTAGTGTCTTGTACCTGTTAACGACAGAGTCACAACAGTTGTCTATGCTCCAAAGCTTTCCACGTCTGGTCTCGACTTTCATCCATCTAACTCCATTCTCGACATTAAGGAAGGACAGACTGACAGACAGATGCCAGTGGGAATTTATAGGTCTGCAATTTTTTAAAATTGATATTTGAGAGAGAAAAATACACTATTAAATGAAGTTATTTGGGTTATCTTGTTAACATTATATATTTCATATATTAGTTTTTTTATATTCAGATATGTATCCAAATTAAATTGCCTTTAGTACATTGTATATTTTTACAGATTGGCATAATGGATTTTGAAAATAATGGGTTAAATCTGCTCATTTCGTGACACCTGTCAAAGCAGAAATCGTCTTCAGAATATGCTTGTTCTATCTACTGGTTTTGGAAATGATGAATTGATATCTTTTTTGCATAATACAATTGTTATAAATGCATACAAATTAATGGAAAATAATAGCTAATTTTTTCATATTTTCCATTGATTTGCCTGGATTTATAACAATTATACACTATATTATGCAAGAGAATCCTCAATTCATTTTCAAACTTGAGAGAGATATTTTATCAAGGGATGAAATATAGTATTTGTGAATATTAATAGTAATTGTTAGTGTGCAGAATGTCTTTAGGTATGCACAAGCAACTGTTGTTTGAACTTGTTTAGTAACTTGAGCTTTGTTTCTTTCATATTTACCACAATATGACTTATTTTGTCTCTCTTAGTGTACAGTACATCATAAAGTTTTTGTAACTGATTGTGATATCTTTGGATATAACAGACAGTTGACATTATTGGATCATTGCTTTTTCTATTGTTCTGTTATATCGAGGGTTAATGGTAAGCTGGTCGAATGTCGAAGGTGGTTAAGGCATTGATCTATTGCTACTGTAGACTCTAAATCGAGACCCAGATCAACACCATAAATTTTTGGGGATTATCTATCCTTGATATATTAGGCCTTTTCTTGCCACCTGGCCTCCCCATATGGGCCAACCAAATCCAGGACGGACCTGTAAAGGGCTCTCCTGGTGCTCAAGGAGTGGAAAGAGTCAAAAAATAAAAAAAGAACAGATAAATAATATTAAAAACATTAATTTTGAATTAAAATGCACTTAGCTTATAACTTTCTTTGAGTTCTTCCTGTCATTGCTTAATCTCTTGTAAGTTTTGTTGTAAATTTTTCCAAACATTTATGGTGTGTGTGTGTGATTTTTAATGTATTACTTCCATTTTGTCAGTAGTGACTTAAAGCATTAAGTAATTAAGTAATTGATGTACCATTTTTCCATTTACCCTTTCGTAAGTGACAAAATAGTTTTCTTTATTAAAAATACAAAAAATGTATTAATTTAAAAATAAAGTAGTAGTAAATGTCAGTAATATGCAAGTAAATACATAAATAGATATATTTAATCTAATAAATGATTTTTTAACTAATTATTTGTTAATTTTACAGATAAACCATCTTTAAAACACAAAAAATCAATTATGCAAGAATGTCATTGGAACAGAAATATGGAATCTCTTACAATAATTACTGAATATAAATTGCATAAAGAGTAAGNTAACTATGTTGATAAATAATCACATAAACATCCAAAGAATTATATTATTTGGTACAAATTAATATTTAACATTGACATTATCTCATAAGAAATTTTTTTTAAACTTGTTGTAGTATATCAGCAGAACATTTCCAAGTAAAAAGTTCATAAAATATTTTATAGATATTATTAAAAGAAAATTTATCAGCCAAGTGGAATGTAACAAATAGAATTGTTTTCTAGAAAATAAAATTTGTAAGAAACAATTCTGTTTTTTGTTGAAAAGAAAAATAAAGACGCCGCTTTGCTAAATAAACTAAAACAGTAGTTTTAGATAGTGAAGGTTAAACAATGATATTAATTACTCTAACTAAATGAATAGCTACAGCATTATTATATCTTTTGTCATCATTTAAATGAATAATTAAAGAAAATTCTATAAGATATGACACCAAAACATTATATAAATAATAACAGGTTTTGAATTATTAATCTGTATAATCTTTACAGATAGTTTATTGAAAATGTATTCATTAGAAGATAAGAGACAGTTGCGAAGTATTAACATATCGAACAAAACACAAAAAATCAATTATGCAAGAATGTCATTGGAACAGAAATATGGAATCTCTTACAATAATTACTGAATATAAATTGCATAAAGAGTAAGTAATGTCTTTTTTCATAAGTGGCGTAATTATTTGTAAAGACCGTTTTAATAACTTAAATATTTTTATAGAGAAGTAACGGACGTAACTATTTCGTCAGATGGAAAGAATATTTTTTCTGTTTCACAAGGTAATATATATTTTTTAATTATGAAATATTAACTAGTTATATTCAAATAACCTACTAAATTTAACGATCCAAACATAATTAAAATCCTTACATTGAAAATAAATATTGCATATTATCTTAGTAAACTCTTTTAGTGATACAGTCAAACCTGTCTATAATGGTATCCTGTGGGACCGAGCAATTCTTCCATAGTAAACAGGTTTCCACATATGGGTTATCTACTATGGGTATCCCTTGATTAATGCGATTAATTAATCTCTCAATGCCATTGCATATATCAAAATCACATTAATCAAATACAGTGGCTTCTCAGTACTCTACAGAACAATCATGACTCACTAGAACAAAATGAGTAACTAATTAAAAAATAAAATGAAACCTTAGATCTGTCTATCTTAGTCAGACAAAATTATACTCTATCTAATTTGTTTGTTTTCCACACACATTGTGAAAAACTATTCATGGTTTACAACTATTTCAAGTGGTTGAAGTGTTTCAACAATATGTATCAGTCACACAGTAAGATTTGTTGTTCGTTAACAAGTTGTTGTTAATTGATTTTTAACAATTTCTTCCTGCAATTTCTCTTTGTCAACAGCTTTTGGGTGGCACGTATGTTATGTATCCTTTAGTTCAAAATTTCCCAAACAAAACTTTCAAAATAGCATTTCATGTGTTCAAACTTTAGGAGCATCTATCCCGTAAACACTACAAGAATTTTTTACTGTTTGTATAGCATTATAGCCTTTACAAAACTTGCACATCATGAATATTATGCTTTTTATTTTATTTGCAGAATTAGACTTGATTTTATTCAAACAAAATATGATGTAGAAAGTTTAAAATAAGCTTTTAAACAAAGAATATCATCTCTCATTAGCAATAACATGTTAAATTTCACAAATTAAATTACATATCTATGTTAAGTAAATACAGCTGTTAAAAATATGCAAACACTTTCTGTTGAGCATGGAAGTGGATACCGAATTTTCTGTTATATGGCCTGATTAAACATTAAACTTTTTTTTTATTTTGTATTTTTTGAAAAAGTAATCGGAATCACTGTCATTATTATTATAATTTTCTGGCTGTTATACAGTGTAGGCCCATAACAAAGAAAAAGAATGATGATCAGTCAAAAAATGACTGTCAAAGCGATAATAAATACAAATATGTCACACTAACCTTGTATAGCTTTGCAGATAATAATAATTGCAAAGCTTTACAAGATTAGTGCGACATATTTGTATTTATTATCGCTTTGTTCATTGGATGGATTTGATGGAGATTATTTCTATATACTGTAGTTTATTGTTGCTGGATGCTAGGAACTGAATATTTAAGGAGCTAAGAAATTTATTTCTTTTGTCCTATACATTCTATAAAATTGATGTTGTCATCTTATGTCTTTTTGAATCTATAATTGAGTCACTCTTGTTAGCAAAGGAATTAGCTAACAAGACTGCCTCAATTATAATTTATTATCAATAAGGAATTTGCTGTGAGAGCCACTTTGAGTTAGTTGTTTTCAACAATTACTTTTAGTTTAATGATAGCTTTTATCTGCAAAGGTAAGGAGTACCAATGGGTTCCTCATGGCAGAAATAGTTATGAGAGCTATAGAAAAAAAGGATATTTATGGCTACAATGGCTATTAAGTTTCCATTCCTATACTGAAGATATATAAATGATACCTTGATTACAAGGTATGACATTAGGGGTGAGTTATTACAGTTTTTAGAGTTCCTAAATTTTGTCTATACATCTGTTATGTTTTCACTAGATGAAAAAACTCAGAATTCCTCTATCTCATTTTTTAGATGTTTCAAAAGCTGGTTTGGCTGTAGATATTTATCACAAGTTTGTTAGAATATCTTATAAAAGTTAACTATGTTGATAAATAATCACATAAACATCCAAAGAATTATATTATTTGGTACAAATTAATATTTAACATTGACATTATCTCATAAGAAATTTTTTTTAAACTTGTTGTAGTATATCAGCAGAACATTTCCAAGTAAAAAGTTCATAAAATATTTTATNTTTCTTAAATTTATTACATATTTAAATCTACAAAACAAAGAATTTTACAATAATTAAAATTAATATGTATAGAATACATCCAAAATTCATTTCAGACTCTAAAATAGTTTCAATAAAACTCACAAGATAAAAATACGTAAAAGTTATATTAAAAGGTGGAAATAACCATTAAGAAACATGTTATCTCACAAGTGCTATACAATGAATTCTATTTTTTTGTACATAGAAGCTCAGGATCATTTTGACTAATTTCATTAATGAAAAATTAATTTTTCATTAATGAAATTAGTCAAAATGATCCTGGGCTTCTATGTACAATTATATAAATTAATCTTAGGCTGCCTGAAATCCACCAGAGGACTCAGCTGAAATGTGATTATATAACATGAATGCTGTTGTGAAGAATTTTAACAAATTTTAATGTGTAGACGTCATACAGAAAAGGGTCCACATCAAGATCATTTTTAATTTTGTAAGTTTTTAGATTGTGTTTATTGGTTATTTGTGGAAGTGTTGCTTCATGTTGCCAGCTGTTTTTGTGGTTCCTGGACTGGAATAAAAGGATATTAATAGGCAAAAAGGACTCAAAATTTATTTTGTATAGACTTAATTTTTCATTAATGAAATTAGTCTATTTTTTTTTTTTTTTTTGTGTTTTCTATAACCAAATTAGCCATACGACCTTATTTTTATTATAGTATTAAAGACATCAATGAAAGATATTCTCTTGAAGTTCAAATCATGGAATTTGGCCAGACTCCAAAACAGATTTTTACCCATCCTCATCCCGAAAGAAAATTGCCAAGAATAATGCAAGACAGACTTTGGTCACAAAATTGTTACGTGGAAGCTAAAGACGGCATTCAATCGGAGCAAGCATCTGGCGGTAAGTAGCTAAATGTTTAAATTTTCATTCAATTTATTGTTAATAATAACTTATTTTTTTGTTTCCTGCATGATTTTGTATAATAATTATTTTGAAGTTCATGAAAAAGATTTAAATAATAAAATGTTTCTTTTAAAACTTATTCCTCATCTTTGTGATAAAGAAAACTTTAAGTTTTGTTGACGATTAAATTTTATTTATATTATTCATTTAAAAGTGGAATTGAATTTCTTTCACAAATAGAACTGCTTCATTAAGAAATGGAGATAAACAAACAATTTTAATGATTTTAGATTATCCAATTCTTTCTTAATGGTTATAGTCTTGAGATATATGTTCTTAGAGTAATTTAGACTATCAGGTATTGCTCTAAGAATAAAGGGTGGCTCAAAAGTCAGTTAACTGTGTTTTGTTTGTGTGTTCCAGGTACACTTGTGAATAGACACCGTAAACTGAGTTTAGAACAACGTGTTTTTCTTTTACAAAATTGGTGGAAATGTGATAAAAAATACGCAACGGTTAAAAAGATGTTTATTGAAAAATATCCAGCTGCCGAACCACCCACTCGTCAGGCAATTTACAAATTAAATAAGAGATTCGAAGAGACGGGAGCAGTAGTAGACTTACCGAGATCGGGTCGACCGAGAACTGCAGTAACTGACGATAATGTACGGAAAGTGGCAGAGGCATTCCTTGCCAATCCTGGTAAATCGATAAGGAAGGCATCGGCTGAATTTGGAATCGCTCGATCAAGCTATCAGAGGATTTTAGACAAGTTATAATTTAATTTAAGCATTGTAATTTGTATATTGAACAAGGAGGATCTCATTTCAAATGACTTTGTAAGGTCTGTAAGCTATAAAGTATTTGAATAAGAAGCAATTTAAATATTTACAATGTTTAACTGACGTTTGAGCCACCCTGTGTATATCTCAAAAAATTGTAACCATTTAAAAAACTGTTGCATAAGCTGAAACTTTAGAATTGATTGTATATTTTTTTTTCCTTCAGTTCTTAATCAAGCAGTTCTGTAGATGTTTCCTATTGTAATGTAATTATTCATTTTGTATAAGAAGCATTATTGGAAGGATGTGTTTATTAGCTAATTTATATTTTTAATGTTGTTAGGATATCAAATATCATATAAGTTAAATGAATATGTGTATTATGAATTTTTTTTTTTAAATAAATTTTGTATGAATTAAGAATAAAAAGATAAGAAAGTAAATATTTCTTTTATGAAGTAACGTGTGCAATGATTTAACATTTGTTAAAGCAATGATAACATATATAGGGATAATAAAGTTTTAATATATCTGCTAGCTACATATAGGAGCAATGTTCTAGTTGTGTAGTAAAATAAATAAATTTATATATTTATTTATTTTATTTTATTTTACTACAAAAGATATAGGGCCATTATCTTGTATCTTTTGTAGTAAAATGGGCAAAATAAGCCTGCCTACATTAACAATGAAAGCTTCCCTGAAAGAAAACAAGAATAAAAACCAATAAAACCTTAAAATTATTTTACATATAAAGTATCAAAGAAATTATATAAAATATAATTTATTTTTAAAAGTATACAATACATAATAAAAAAGAAATAATAATTTTCTGTGATAAACACAGCAAACTTCTATGTTTCTCATGAGGTGAGTGTTGCAGCATAGACTGCTTCAAAGCATTTCTGGCAGTGAATGTGTTAATTAATTACCAAATAATTACTTCATTTAATACAGGTATACCTCGCCTTACGTCAGTAATTGGTTCCAAGAGCAAAAAATGGCTTATGTCGTTTTTTGCTTAAGGCAAATTTACTTGTCACTAGGCTAAACTACAAATAACCATTTCCAGTTCTGTATTTTATTTATAAATGCATTTTTAATAATATATGATTAATAAGAATCTATTTTAAGCTTGCAAACAAATAAATTTTAGTTTTTAATATAGTACAGGGAAAAAAGTAATCTAAATTTACGAATACATGTACAGTACGTACATACTTGTAAATATACATGTTTACAATTTGTGAATGTGGTTTGCTCTAAGATATTATAAAAATAGATGATTTTGTAAGGTTAATAACAAATACAGTTATTAAAATTATTTTGCAGTAGTAAAAAAATAAATTAATTTATGTTAAATTTACTAATAACGAGTGACACTGATGATGACGCCAAACAATAGATATTGGAACTACCGTGGAAAATGCCAATATATTGAGCTCTTAAAGACCGCTAAATAAGACAACAACACAGAGTCACAGATGTTTTCATATTTCGTTCTCTACAATTTATGATGATTGTATTAACATTTACTGTAAATTTATTTTAATATGATTCTGTGTGCTTTTAACACTTCTCTAATGATATTACGATTTTAATATTTGTGGCAGACAGATATAAAGTCAAATAAAATAACTTAAACTTGATTTTTATTTTTCCATATATTTTTTGACAAATGATGTATAATCGAGAACAGCGTAATTCGAAACGATGTAACTTGAGGTATACCTGTACATGATTAAATAACCTTTTTAGATGATTTTAAATTATTTTTATTTAAAATCAAATGCCAAATAATAACAACAGCAGTATTAGATTTTATCATTAAACTATCTTTTAGCTAATTAGAAGTTAATCACAAATTCAGTCCTTGAAATGAGTATGGTATCGAGATTCAGATTGTTATTTGTATATACTGAGCATGTATGTTGCTTGTACTATATCGCTGAATCTCTAGGTTGACATCTTTTCTATGTGTATAAATGATATATATGTTTACACTACATTCTGTATTATAACATAATCTGGATTTTAAATTTTAAATTATGTTTCTAAAGTGAAGATTGATTCTGATGTAGCTGATCCTTAATGTGCAGGATTAATTTTTATCGTTCTGTGAGCCGAAGTTTTCTATAAACATACTAAAATTATTAATGGAAATTATAGTTTAATGATTAAACTTTATTTTGAATGTTAAATTTATTTGTAATTAAATTCAAATAAACTTTAAAATAGCCCAATAATACTATTTAAAGTTGGATAACCAAGGTGTTAAGGCAGCATTCTTGTTTCTGATATGTTGGGTCCCATCCCTCATTGCCAGTCACTTACTTATGGCATGGTTAAAGTGTTCTCTTAGGGCCCACAGGATGGAAAGAATCAGAAATCTAAATTTTATGTACATTTAATCAAAACGTTTGATAAAGCAAAATATAAAATTTTAACTACTTACAAATTAAAAGATGTAGGGCGTTAGTTAAAACTTTAAAATTATCTAGAAATATATTTAAATCAACCCCGAAAAGTAAATTGAACACATTTTTAGCATTAGATATTGCGTCAATCTGTAGAGAACTACATTGACATAGTTTATGTAAATGAGTTTTATTACACCTCAATTTTTCAAAACGTTCGAATCATCCAATGTGATATCTCGATTAATATATAACTTCACAATGCCAGTGATGCTTTAAATTGCAAAAGAACTCCTTTTGTCAAATACGAAGTTAAGAGTGGACAGTAAAATAACTGGAAATAAATCATTCGTAAACATAGCATAACGTTAAATATTTTGACTTTGAGAACAAGTAAACAGAAATGGATTTTTTTTATAATAATAATAATTTCAGACTAATATATCAAGGAAAAACTGAAAAAGCAAAATACCTGGTTTTTTTGTGATAAAGAAATTCCTTAATAAGAAAAATAAGGATAAGTAGGAGAATTTATATTAGAAAAAAAGAAATAATTTAAACTTAACGATACTCAAAGGGTATGAAACTACAAACATAAAATATTGAATAGGATATGTTTCGCATTATAGGAAATCGTGTTATCGAGACAAGTTTAAACCTAGACCCAGAAGTTGAAGAACACATTTGAATGACAAAATGCAAATTTTTACGAGTACCAGTCACAATTTTTTTGTTACATTATATAGGAGTTTGCGATACTCATCTTTTTTGTCATAAAATTATAAATTTGTCCATCCAATGTGTATTAATTGAATTTTGAGCAGCCAAAGGTCAATCCTCTCTTCAAAATTATTTTTAAAAAATCTAATTTTAAAGAATTAAACTTTCATTTTGAGTGAATTTGAGTTAATGAATTCAGATTTCATTCAAAGAGCCTTAAATATTTCAGTTACTCCACTGTTTTAAAACATTTAAGTCATATTAACTTCATTAAATTCAGTATTCCTAACAAATTAATATTTTATCACATTATAGAATTATTTATTAGAATTTTTAAAAATTTCTACTCAAAAAATGATGTTATTTTTACAGTAATTATCTTGAACAAAACAGCTATTCCTCATGTATATTCTAATTATGATTTGCAGATTTAGAGAGATTTATATTTTTAGATTTATTGATACATCATTACAATGCTGGGCTGCACAATGCTTTCAATTTTAGTAGTGTCTTGTACCTGTTAACGACAGAGTCACAACAGTTGTCTATGCTCCAAAGCTTTCCACGTCTGGTCTCGACTTTCATCCATCTAACTCCATTCTCGACATTAAGGAAGGACAGACTGACAGACAGATGCCAGTGGGAATTTATAGGTCTGCAATTTTTTAAAATTGATATTTGAGAGAGAAAAATACACTATTAAATGAAGTTATTTGGGTTATCTTGTTAACATTATATATTTCATATATTAGTTTTTTTATATTCAGATATGTATCCAAATTAAATTGCCTTTAGTACATTGTATATTTTTACAGATTGGCATAATGGATTTTGAAAATAATGGGTTAAATCTGCTCATTTCGTGACACCTGTCAAAGCAGAAATCGTCTTCAGAATATGCTTGTTCTATCTACTGGTTTTGGAAATGATGAATTGATATCTTTTTTGCATAATACAATTGTTATAAATGCATACAAATTAATGGAAAATAATAGCTAATTTTTTCATATTTTCCATTGATTTGCCTGGATTTATAACAATTATACACTATATTATGCAAGAGAATCCTCAATTCATTTTCAAACTTGAGAGAGATATTTTATCAAGGGATGAAATATAGTATTTGTGAATATTAATAGTAATTGTTAGTGTGCAGAATGTCTTTAGGTATGCACAAGCAACTGTTGTTTGAACTTGTTTAGTAACTTGAGCTTTGTTTCTTTCATATTTACCACAATATGACTTATTTTGTCTCTCTTAGTGTACAGTACATCATAAAGTTTTTGTAACTGATTGTGATATCTTTGGATATAACAGACAGTTGACATTATTGGATCATTGCTTTTTCTATTGTTCTGTTATATCGAGGGTTAATGGTAAGCTGGTCGAATGTCGAAGGTGGTTAAGGCATTGATCTATTGCTACTGTAGACTCTAAATCGAGACCCAGATCAACACCATAAATTTTTGGGGATTATCTATCCTTGATATATTAGGCCTTTTCTTGCCACCTGGCCTCCCCATATGGGCCAACCAAATCCAGGACGGACCTGTAAAGGGCTCTCCTGGTGCTCAAGGAGTGGAAAGAGTCAAAAAATAAAAAAAGAACAGATAAATAATATTAAAAACATTAATTTTGAATTAAAATGCACTTAGCTTATAACTTTCTTTGAGTTCTTCCTGTCATTGCTTAATCTCTTGTAAGTTTTGTTGTAAATTTTTCCAAACATTTATGGTGTGTGTGTGTGATTTTTAATGTATTACTTCCATTTTGTCAGTAGTGACTTAAAGCATTAAGTAATTAAGTAATTGATGTACCATTTTTCCATTTACCCTTTCGTAAGTGACAAAATAGTTTTCTTTATTAAAAATACAAAAAATGTATTAATTTAAAAATAAAGTAGTAGTAAATGTCAGTAATATGCAAGTAAATACATAAATAGATATATTTAATCTAATAAATGATTTTTTAACTAATTATTTGTTAATTTTACAGATAAACCATCTTTAAAACACAAAAAATCAATTATGCAAGAATGTCATTGGAACAGAAATATGGAATCTCTTACAATAATTACTGAATATAAATTGCATAAAGAGTAAGTAATGTCTTTTTTCATAAGTGGCGTAATTATTTGTAAAGACCGTTTTAATAACTTAAATATTTTTATAGAGAAGTAACGGACGTAACTATTTCGTCAGATGGAAAGAATATTTTTTCTGTTTCACAAGGTAATATATATTTTTTAATTATGAAATATTAACTAGTTATATTCAAATAACCTACTAAATTTAACGATCCAAACATAATTAAAATCCTTACATTGAAAATAAATATTGCATATTATCTTAGTAAACTCTTTTAGTGATACAGTCAAACCTGTCTATAATGGTATCCTGTGGGACCGAGCAATTCTTCCATAGTAAACAGGTTTCCACATATGGGTTATCTACTATGGGTATCCCTTGATTAATGCGATTAATTAATCTCTCAATGCCATTGCATATATCAAAATCACATTAATCAAATACAGTGGCTTCTCAGTACTCTACAGAACAATCATGACTCACTAGAACAAAATGAGTAACTAATTAAAAAATAAAATGAAACCTTAGATCTGTCTATCTTAGTCAGACAAAATTATACTCTATCTAATTTGTTTGTTTTCCACACACATTGTGAAAAACTATTCATGGTTTACAACTATTTCAAGTGGTTGAAGTGTTTCAACAATATGTATCAGNGAGAAGCGATAATTATCCCCGCGTGTAACCTTGAATACAATCGTACCCAGCAAAAATAAACAAATAACGTAACCAACACCTTATTGTTTGCTGAGGGAGTTTTATTAAAAACGAACGTTTTCGATCCACTTAATGGATCATCATCAGGTTAGAACATACGAAAATGGAATACATCATAAAAAGAACAATAAGTTCGAAAATTCAAAAATATCAATAAACTGATAACATATCAATTAATAATAATAAAAATAAATTGTAAACGATACCTAAAAATAAATAACATACTACAAAGACTAAATATTAATACGATCTATCATAGCTAAATATACTAAGTTTCCTTTAAATCAAATATATATCATATTTCAGTTGACGCGCTACTTATAAGCTTTTTAACGGCAAACTTCCAAGCCGAAGGAAGACCTTCCACATCTCTAGCATTAATGCATCCTTCTTTAAGTTTACTCCTGTATATCTCCATTTTTTCGGCCGTCTTCGTCAAAGTTGGTGAGTGTACTTGTCTCACGACTTCCGCTTCCTCCCATCCAACAAGGGATCCTTGGGCCTGTGCCATCTGGGCCAATATTGTGGTATTAGACCCTTTTCTAGCATCATATTTGTGTTCTCTAATCCTTACCCCGAGGTTTCTGGTAGTAACTCCTACGTAATCTTTTTTTATTCCTAATAGCTGGTTCTCATAGGGAATCTTGTAAACACCTGCCTTATCTTCTTTTTTAATAACCCCTTTATCGTTTCTAAGAATTTTATATAAATTAGGAGCCCTTTTCAAAATCACCTTTGAATCTTTTACGCTAGCAATTTCCTTCATAATTCCTCCTAAGTATTTGTTGAATGTAAATTTTGTGTACTTAGATGGACCTTGTCTGGAGACTTTATCATTATTCTTCTCAAATTTAACAATACCCGTTATAATATTTCTCTTATATCCTAATGTTTCTGCTAACTGTATGATCCTTTCGATATCAGTAACCCGGTCTATAACGTTGTCGCAGTATAGAAAAGCCCTTCTAACCAAGGTACAAAATGCTGCCAGTTTGTAACGATACGGGTCATTGGACTTAGCAGGGATGTATAGTGGGCTATGTGTTGGTTTGATGTACACGGTGGATACATGCCCTTTGCTAAAGATGATATTAATATCTAAGAAATGTACCATTATGGAACTTTTCTGCTCTAGCTTCAGGCTGAGGCCTTTATCGTTATCGTTGATTCTATCCATGAAGCTAGTAATTTCTCGATTATTCCTCCATATTATAAATAAATCATCCACATATTTCTTGTAGTAAACGATTTCTCTTTCAAAGCTTTTCAATACTTTTTCTTCCAATCTTCTAACCACAAGCTCGCATAGAAGCCCAGAAATTGGGCTTCCCATCGGAACTCCCCTATTTTGTTTATAAGTTTGGCCTTCGAAAGTGAAAAAAGATTCGCAACATATAAGATTAGCCATTTCTATAACCTCGTTTCTGTGATGCGTTAATGTCGGGTTTTCTCTAAACAATAACTCCAATAGAGTTTCCAAACAAGAATTAATTTTAATCGAGGGGTACAAACTCTCATAATCCAACACAGTTCCCACTTCTTCATCCATCAAAGTAATGTCTTGTAGCTCTTTAACCACCATTACCGGATCTTTTGCAACCAAATTACTACTTTCCATTAGGGAGGAGATATATTCTTGCAATCTTTTTTCTAAGAAAAATGTAGGTGCTTTATGCTTTTCCACTATTGGCCTTATTTCCTTGCCCTCTTTATGCGTTTTAGCAAAGGCAAATAGTCTAGGGATCCCAGGTCTGGGGTTACGGCATTTCCGGATAAAAGGTAAAACCTTCGCAAGCTTGGTTCCCTCCAGTTTCCTAACTCTTCTATCAATAGCCTCAACAATTTTACTGCTGGTCTTAATACATTCCGTCTTTTTGATGTACTCTTCTAAGGCTTTGTCATACGTTTGTTTTTTCATTACAACTATTTGTTTACTCTTATCCGCTCTTGCGGCAATTAAGTTGTTTGCTTTCAGCCAACGCTTAGTATATAGGATATCTTTGTTAATACTTCTTCCTTTTTTCCATTTTTCTTGATTTTTTAATACAGTCTTCCAACGTATATAATCCTTCTCTATGGGATCCAGACCAATAATTCCTCTTTCGATCTCCTGGACGGAGGTTTCCCAATTCACTGCACCTTCCGGGTGCAGTGAATATTTGGTCATTCGAATCAATTCATACTAAGCCATCCGGTTATATATTGGATAAAACAACCGAACATTGACAGTTGGTCTTGGGTTTGCACTTCATTAACGGCTCGCTTGGCGTGGTTTTTTTGAGTTTTTCACTCGTACCATACACTAATATTAACATTAATAGAATATGTGAATAGAACCAAGAAAAAATTGGGTTGATTGGATAGTCTTAAGCAATAAATTTTTGCTGTCAATGTCAGTAGCGTAGCGTAGTGGGGGCGGCAGGAGCGGCCCGCCCCGGGC
>NW_019386374.1:87613-118697 GCF_000671375.1 Centruroides sculpturatus | reverse complement strand
TAGTGTAGTATATTATTATATCCCATGTAATTAGTATATTAGTATATCGCTATTAACCTACTTCGCGTTGAATTTTCATCGATGTTAAGCCTAACAAAAATTGTTTAAAATAATAATCGTTGCTATTGTATCGTTAAAAATTAGAAAATTAAGCCTCGTTTAAATACTGGCTCCCTTTCATGGTCGAATGAGTGTTGCCAGCTAAAACACGTAAAAATAATGTTAAAGTAGCCAAGACATTAAAGTAATAATGTTAAAGTATGTTAAAAAATAATGTTAAAGTAGCCAAATATTGTAGCGCCACATCACTAGCGGACATTTGAAATTTGCCGACTAGGACGGTCGGTTAACCGAGGTGTCGGTTAATCGGGGGTCGGATAATCGAGGCTCTACTGTACATGATTTTGGATACATATTTTCGAATATTTCATATCACACATGCATATGCATGTGTGATGTGAAATATAATTAACATGTGTGATGTGAAATTATATATATAATGTATGGTTTGATATTATTTAGTAACCTTATATCAAATCCATCAGGGTATAGAATGCCATTTAAATATTTTCAGCCTACACTGAAGGCCTTCTTCAGGAACAAGTCTCTACTTCAGGTCTTCAGCATAGGCTGAAAATGTTTAAATGGCATTTTTTATGCTGCTGGACTAGATATAAGGTTACTGAATTGTACTTAATTATTTTCCAGTTTTATCATTTAATGTTAATATATGGTGTAATAACATGCAATCAATTGATAATTAATTAACCTTAACTAACCTGATAAAGAATTTAGCTGTTCATTTAATATTTTGTGTGTGCACATGATAAAATATTTGAACAATGCATATTTAGAAATATGTACTTGGCATCATATCATATATATATTTTTTAAATCATATTTTCAAATTTTGTTTTTTACTTTGATATTTTATAATGTAGAAGTTTGAGAAATAGATGAAAAATGTAGACTATATACATAAATGATCCTATAAAGGCATTATTTGTACATATTAAATGATTTGGATGTTGTAGGATTTGAAGAATTTAAAACTTATTGGTCAAGTACATTTTTGTATTTGCACCATTTATCTTTAATTTAATACATATAGAATGTAATAAAAATACTTCTCTAAAAATACAAACAAAAAAGCTATTGTATTTTTACACACAAATAAGTAAATCATTTTGTTTTTTGCTTGAAAAAATTTAAATATAAAAGTCACACAACAACTACCATCAAACTAATATTTTTAATCTTTTTAATTAAAAATAATTAAATTTAAAGCAGATAAATAATAATTTACTTACGTTCCTATTCAAAGTTTTCATTATTTTATTCCAGAGGAAGTTATTCCATTTATATTAAGAGCACTTTAATTTTTAAAGTATTGGTTATCTAAAGTAAATATTATCATATCTAAACTGACATTTAATGTCAAATTTTTCACTGTTTGAACTGTTAATAGTTTTTGTAAATTGCCTTTTGATATCAGTATTTCTGACTTTAGTGCTGATAATTTTATTTGCATTTCTTATACAAAATTCTGATTATTGTATATACATATTTAATGTTTTTGAAAATATTTTTCAGGTTTAAAATAATATTTTTTATAGTATTAACTGTTATAATAATGCTACGGAAGATACAAACAATAAGTTTTAAGTTTGATTTAGATACATTGTTAGCATTAATCTGAAATAAGACACTTTTTTTTATCACTTTATTGATGTTATGCACAAAATAATAAAATGTAATTTTGAAGAATTTCATATTTGCATATTTATTAAATTCTATTTTTCAATGACCTAAACATTTATTATATAATTTTATTTATTTTAAACTTTAATTCATAAAATAACTGCTTCAGTAGATTACTCAACTACATACAATGTTATTTAGCAACAATAATATTTATTAAACTAACACTTTTAGTCATATTTAATGACCTTCATCAGGTTTGCTATTCAAAAATTGAACAGTACAAGATCTAATGGAAAATGGAACAAAAACATTAGAACACCAAACAACATTTAAATGTAAAAGTAAAATATTTTACAATCTCTTAGAATTTTTTTCCACGTGTAACAGTGTAAGAGATTGTAAAAATATTTTATTTTTTTATTTTTCGCATTTAAATGTTGTTTTTGTTCTGTTTTTCGTTAGCTTTTGTAAATTGTTCAATTTTTGAATAGCAAACCTGATGAAGGTCATTAAATATGACTGAAAGTATTGTTTAATAAACATTTTTGCTTCTGTATAAGGTTGTATTAGTTGATTAAGTAATTTAATCTTTTATTTATTAGTAAAAAAACTGAGATAAATTTTTTAAAATTCAGTTAAACGGGTTGACATTTGTAAAGTGTTGAGATTTGGACAAAAGTAAGTGAAATGTGCTGATTCCAAATATGTAACTCATTTCCTTTTATCAAATAAGGTTTAGGCACAGTCACTAAAGTCCTGCAATACTAATCTAATAGACTTATATTATGTATATGAGTATTACAAAGTCAGTAAGATTACAAACATACAAACAAGAAGATAACTTTAGACAAACTTTTGCACTCATTATACACCACACATGTTTTTTTGTACACATCAGAACAATTTGTGTATCTGCAACCAATTAAAATTCTTTGGAAACATGTTCTCGTGTTGCGAAATGATCATAGAATTATTTTTCTTTTATGGACTTCTTGAGTTCCTTCTCTTTTCATGGACCAACAATAATTTGCTAGCATCTGCACACTCCAACATTCTTGATATCACTGCTCCATGATTTTGATTTTTTAGTGAAATCTTTTGTTGTGTTTGTTATTCGTGGCATCGGCATTCTGAGAAAAGTGTTCCAAGTAAGAGAATGCAAATATGGAACTTAAGACTCATATTGCATCAGAACTTATGAAAGTTTGTTAAAATTGTTTGATTCATATTTTTGTTTTTCATATATTGTGCTTTGTCAAGAAAATATACAAGTTTTACCACAAAGCTTTTTAATAGCCAAACTTTTATTGTCAGTTATTATGATTAATGTGTTTATCATTTGTTCAGTTCTTTATGTGAGGTTCCCATGAACATGTATTCCTTTACCTTGGCATAAGATATCTTGTTAATGCATATCATGCACTCTGAAAGGTATGAAAAATAACATTATGGTTAGTGTTACACAAAAATTACATGATGGAGGATGACTGATGCCATTTTCACATTCAGTGATAAAAAATTATTAAATAATAATCATTACTTAGCAAATTCAATGTTGATCTATGTTAACTTGTATTCATTTTCAACTCTAGAGCAGAATATAACATGTTCCTGCAACTGGAAGTGAATAAAAATCATTTAATTTCATGAATTTGTCTCAATTTTTGTGTTATCGAGATGAATTTTATATTTCTAATTTTATTGGGTTGTTTGAAAAGTAATTTTGCTTTTTTTACCACTAGACGGATTAGTCTTATTTTTCCCACCATTTTCATTCTAAACCGTATTATCATTATCTATTTTGACAGCTAGCATTTTAATGCTTATTTGTAAAAAATTTTGTTTGATTTTGTGCAATTGTTTATTTTTTGTGTCCCATCAAATATGGATGATCGAAAGCAGCATTTTTGGCATATTTTGCTCTTTTATTACCGAAAAGGTAAGAATGCTGTTCAAGCGATAAAAAAATTGTGTGACGTGTATGGAGAAGATGTATTGACAGAACAACAGTGCCAAAAATGGTTTACAAAATTTCGTTTTGGCAATTTCAATATTGAAGATGCACCACATTCTGGATGGCCAGTTGAAGCCAATGAAAACAAAATAAAGGTACTGATTGAAGCAAACTGCCGAATTACAACACGTGAAATCACTAAGAGATTAAATTTGTCAAATTGAACTGTTTATGATTACTTGAAACAAATTGGTTTCATTGCAAAGCTCGATATATGGGTTAAACATGTTTTTAAAGAGAGATGCTCTTTTTGGTGGGATTTTAAGGAAATTTTTTTTTTTTTGGAGCTTTTACCAGACAATTTAACAATTTATTCAAAAGTGTACTGCTATTGAGTAAACAAATTGAGTAATATCATCAAACAGAAAATGCTGCCAGAATTGATCAACAAAACAGGTGTAGTGTTTTACTACAATAAAGTCGAATTTCACACAAGTTTGGTAACTCTTCAGAAACTGTTATAATTTAGATTGGACTTGCTATCACACCAACCATATTTGCCAGATCGAGCACACTCAGATTATTACTTGTTCTGGTCTATACATATATTTTTTAACTGTAAGATATTTACTTGAAATGACAATGTCAAAAATCACTTGGATCAGTTTTTTGTAAGCAACGATCAAAACTTTTATGAATGTGAAATCATGCTACTACCAGAAATGATGACAATAGGTACTGTATTTTACGGACTATAAGACGCACATTTTTCTTCGAAAAATTGCCTCCAGAATTCAGGTGCGTCTTATACTCGAAATTAATATAAAAATGTCCAGTGTTTGATTTAAAATTCTAGCATCTTAAAAATGGCCATCTATTTGATGCCGCGGGAAACCTATCTCTATATGGCAACATTGAATTCAACTGGCAGCAGCAGTGCATCGGTGCGATGAACATGAGTTGCGGGGTGTCGGGATAGAATTGTCTGGACGTACAATTTCCACGCTTTTTCTCTTTTCAAATGAGCAATGGTTGTCGCCATAGAAACTTGGATTACAAGACGACCGGTGGTTCTGAATCCACGACTGTGGATTGGCCAACGATCATCGTGCTACCATTGTACAATCAACAGACATCTGATAGCGCTGCTAAGCGTTGGTTGGTGGATCAGTGTTTGCTTCAATCTGTATAAAAGGATTGAATTTAGGTGGTAAAAATGGTAAAAATGTTATTTCTTTAAAAATTGCTTAAAAATTAAGGTGTGTCTTATAGTCTGTAGCATATTATAGTCCATAAAATACGGTCTTTGATGAAAATGGTTGATATATAATTCAATAAAATATTTATTTCTTATAAAAATATTGTTTTTTTTCCACAGAAAAAAACGAAATTACTTTTTGAACAACCCATAAATAGTTTTTCAATCAATATATAGTCATATAACTATTAAATTATTTATGCGCATTTAATATACTGCATATATGCTTTTAATTTTGTTGATATTAAGTTAATAAAAAGTCTTAATACCTCAGTTACAGACATTTCTTGGAATAGAGGAATATTAGCCACTGCCTCTTGGGATGCTACTGCAAAGGTATATCAATTCTTGTATTTTTGTAATTTAGAAATAATTTATTACTACACGACTACACTTTTGTTTAATGTGTACATGCTTATGTATTATATGTATCGTTTATATATNATATTAAAAAATATAAATAAATAAATAAATATATATATATATATATTTTTTTATTATTAAGAACATTGTAACATATAATAAAACATCAAAAAACTGTCCAAGTTTCACATTTGTCCATTACATTTTCTGAATGTATGCACCTCATGTCACATGGCACACATCCAACCACTACTTGAATTTTTTATAAGTTACAGCGTATCTATTTGCACTTCTGCCACAGCAGCCACAATTCTACAGCTCCTGCAGATTACTCATGTTGAACAGTGATGAGTGATTCTGACTTTGCAAACTGCAGCACACAAAATGCCTTCTTTGTTTCAGAGTTGCCATTTTCGTTTACAGTGCTTCCTGGAAATCGTAGACAAGAAGACATTTGAATGAAGACAGGAAATGAAACTTAGATAGTTACTGTATTGATTGGTGTACATTACATACTTCTCAGAAAATAATTAACCTAATTACAGTAATTTGAAGTAGTGGTATTCATTTTGGAATACCTTGTACCTTATATATTATACATACATCATTAGTGATAAAAGCAAGCATATTTATCATTGAATTTTGAAGCTCATCATATTAAAGGCATGGACTAGATGGTCCTGCTTGACCCCTTTATTGAACCTGCATTGAAATGAATCTTTTCTGGGTATATTATAATTAATTTCAAAAATATAATCATATTATTTACTTACTACTAATGTGTAAAATACATTAAATGAAGTGTGTGTGTTCATTTAATCAGACTTTCAAAGTTTCTTTTTTGCCTTCTGTTTTACTTTTCATCTCGTTTAGGTCTTATCTCACAGCAGTCCAAAATTTGTTTCTACTTTTATCTATAATCTTGCTCTATTTTTAATTGAGGTTTTTTATAGAAATTATTCGACAATGGTTCTATAATTTGAACTTAAATGTACTTTTTAACAAACTCTAATAAAAATATTTTATTGAGAATGATGCGGAACTCCATGTTTGAATTCAGCTGAGATTTTTGATTTTATATTTAAATATTAAATTGAACAAGAAAACGATATATTCTATCATATATAAAATCATTATTCAGTATAATAATTAATAAAATATGGCACTAAGAGAATGTAATATAAATGAGCAATTATTTGTTGTGACATTGTTGCAATGCCAGCCTGCAATTTTTTATCACAGTGCTCTCAACTTTAGTAGTGTCTTGCCCCTGTATAATATATTTTTTCTATTAGCAGTGGAGTCATGCTGGTCATCTAACTGTTCAGGAGAAAATTTTTTAAATTGAAATGATGTGATTTCTGGTCTAAACATCAAGTAGTTCATATATCATAATTGAGGCCTGATGCTCCTAAGCTTTCCATATCTGGTCTTGACTTTTCTCTAACTAACTCCATTCTCAAGATTAAGGAAGGACTGACAGGCAGATGGACATCAATGAGAATTTATAGGTTGACAATTTTTGAAAATTTCAGCCCAATAATGAAGCTGTTTGTTTTGAATCTGTCAACTTTCATATATTAACTGCATAACGTAATTTAAAACAAGATCTATGTAAATCAGAAAAACAGATAATAGTTTATAATTTATCATCTAGTATATTTTGCTTAATTAATATGGATAAGTTATAACATTAATTGAATATATTTGTATAAAAGAAAGGCAAATTAAAATTGACTGTACGTTTTTTTATTTTTCAGGTTTGGCAATATAATCAACAACAATGTCTCAGGCCGTACAATTGTAATGAATTAATGGTAATTATCAAATTAAAATATTTTTACTATATATCTATATATTAACATATAAAGTCCAACCTTCATCAGGCTATCTGGATATGAATATTTATCAACATCATGCTGATGATAATGCAGAGGATTATTATTCATCAGATCAAGAGAGAATTGACAAATATTTAAGTGATATAAAATAAGAATATTGATAATCACATATATGAATTTGCACATTTAATACCTTATGAAAATTCCTCTATTTAAACTGTACCATAAAACTGGTAATTTTTGATATCTCATCACCTCCTTAGTCCACATTAACTTGAGTTTGCAAAACTTTACTGTACAACTATGGCCACAGTTGGTTTCCTTAAGTAAAAACCCATAAAGAACCAAAGGGGTTTTAAGCTGATAATAGAGAAGTTCCTTTTTATATATAAGCTTGAAAAGGCCTGGATGCTTTAATGAATGAAATACTGTTATATGTGACAACTATACAGTTTGAACTAAGATCCATATTAATATTTTACAATAAATTCTTCCTTTGATATGGAAACACTAATCTGTTGGTGTTGAGTTCTTTTTGTGAGAAGCATTATCTTAATTATAAATTGGTCAAAAATAATAATAATATTGCGGCAGGAATGGTTGAGGAGTTAAAACATCAACCTGCTGCTACAATAGACCTGGAAGCAAATCCATGCATGGAACCTCAGGAATTTTTTTGTGGATGGCAAAGTCTGGATTTGTTAGGTCTTGTCTACTGTCCCTTATTACCCAGCTGCCCCAGTTATAGGCCGTAAAGCAGAAATAATAATAAAAATATCATCATTCAAAATTTGATATACTAATTTAATATTTTTTTTTTTAAGAATAACTGAGTCTTCTATTCAATTTCTTACTTATTAATAAAGTAGCAGACCCCGCCACGCGTTTTTGTGGCTCAAAATGTATCTATTATAAATTTATAACACTTCCCCCACGGGGGAATTTTTCGAAAAATTTCTTGTTAGTGTACATTCTGTTGACGTACCCTATTAAAACGCAATCAAAAATGCAAAACCCGCATCTAAAATAGTATAAATAGAAGCAGAGTTCTTTACCATAAGTCTTAATCCTAACCATCTCCCTTCAGTGGGGTTGAATTTTGACACGTATATTATATAAAAACAGGTGCGTATTCGAATGCAGCGTTGTGTGAAAATTTCAAAGGAATCGGTAGGAACAAACGAACATTACATTTCTATTTATATAAATAGATAGAAGATGATCTGCTTTAGTTCATTTTCACAGAAAAGCATAATGTCTCACGGAAAAGCAAACTTAGGGCGTTGTACTCGTAGTGCCATCTGTTGGACATAAAAGCCTTAACCTAGATTATATCTTTTAATTTATATGAATGTTTAACAGAATAATATACAGCCTATGTACACCCTGAAGTTCCATTCTAAATATTGGTGAAAGAATTTTTGAAATCAGATGAGTAGTTTCGGAGATTACCTGCTGCATACAAACTTACTTACAAACATTACCTCTTTATAATATTAGTATAGATTGTTAATTATTGATTTTATCTCTTATTAACATCAAATATGACCGACTAAATGGATAGACTTTTGTAGGAATTTTTATTTTAAATGTAAAATAAACATTTCCACAAAAATCTACCCATTTAGTTAGTCACTTAAAATAAAAATTTTAATAGAATATTACATGTTTAAATGAAAATTTGATAAATATTTAAATTATTTCTTCTTGTGGCCTAAATGTGACAAATCATATGACTTTCAAGCAGGCAGGCTACTCTTTCTATCTAAAAAAGCTACAAAAATAAAATTTTGTGTGATAGAAGGAGACAGTTTGCTCTCACTAATTTATTTTATACATATTTTAGCTTACTTTACATAGAATCTTTCTCCTCACTAATTAAATGTATTTTTAATTAATTAATATGGAAATCCTTCAATTATATTTAATATATTTGATGGTTGTATCATCTTTTGTTTGTTAAGATCACACTGGAGATAATGGCTTGTTTACATAAAAATTACATATATTTTTTTAACACACTATTAATAATAATAAAATACTATCAATAAAATAAATATGCATATAATATGTAATAATTTAACTTTAACAAACTTTTGCCAATAAACAGGATTGAAGTTCAGTTAATTCTAGTCTGAATTACCCATGGGCAATTCACACTAAGTGGGGGTAATTCATCATAACCATCATGGGCCAAACCCATGATGGTTACGATGAAAACACCCCTCTTAGTGCCCATGAGGAAAAAAGAGTCAAAAATAGAAAATAATAATTAAATGTATCTTGCTTAACAGTCTTTTGGGCCACTATACATTGATGACAATGCACTTCCATTTTAGAGCTAATTAATAGACAATGGTTTCATTATTGTTAACCGTAAAACATTTTTTGTTTTGCTTATTTTTCAATATAAAGTGTTACACTTCAAATATCTGTCCAGAAATCACATTCCACAAAAATACAATGCAAATGGCAATAAATAATTTTATATTTTTTGAGGGAATGGTGCATTAATTACTGCTTCGCCTGCATACGTTGTCTCCTTTCAATGTCTCGGCTTTAATTAATTGGTTAAATATCACTATACTTTTTTCTTAGTCTATTGAAGATAGGAATAGTTTAATCAGTTTAAAGCAATGCTCTGTTTGTCAAGTAGTAAGTCGGATGGCATTTTAATATTGTAGAGGTGGTTTGTATCATGATTTCATGCTATTGGTGAAAATAATAAGTATAAAAACTGTATTAAATAGTTACTTTTATTGTATTCTCTCTCATTATTATTAAGAATTTTAACTAGAATTATTTTAAAACTTCATTTCAGGCCGAATTAGATCACGAGACGGGCGTAACTTGCGTTGACTTATCTCATGACAACTCATTGCTAGTGTCTGGGACTAGCGAAGGCCATATTAGCTTTTGGAGTCTACAAACATTTGCATTAATTGGACAATTCAGCAGTAAATAAATACATATTTCATTTTTTATTTTATTTTTTGTGATATTAATGGTTCTTTTCTATTTTAGTACATTTCGGAATGATTTATGCTGTGTCATTTAGTCCAGGTAAGAAATTATTTCATGATGCTGATGCTTAATCAAATTACTTATTTTAGTACTGTTAAATGCTAGAAATTTTGTCAAATTTTGGCAATTATGTGCTTAAAATCGTTCCTATAATGAAACTTAATTGTGTGTGTGTTTTGATTTAGATGGAGAGAAGGTCGCGTCATGCGGTAAGGATCACACACTAAACATAATGGATGTAAAAACAGGAACACAGTTGCTTAGCAAAAATGCCGGAGAAGAATTAAGGTAATATACATCTCCTAATTATTCAGAAGTATACCTTATGTGAGAAATTAAATCAGTACTTTTGTTAGGTGTCTATGTTGGGATGGCTTAATTATTCTGACAGGCAGCGAAAGCGGAAAGATAATGGTTTGGGATTTAGTTACCGCAAAGTTAGTAAATACCATACCAGGACATAGTGGTGAGTTGCATGCAATTTGACAAATCTGTTACAAGGAATAGACATTTAGACTGATTTATTTTCAGGTCCGGTTACCTGTCTATCAGTATCAAAAAAAGGAGACTTAGTGGTTTCAGGAAGCGAAGATAAAAAAGTGATTGTATGGCATACGGGACAATTGTAATAATTGAAACTGTATAGGAAACGTCAAACTATCAATCAAAACATTTTATTCCAAATTACATTTTATATTTTATTAATAATATATTTCCATACCGATAACTTGCTCACCCTTTTCATAGAAATTTATTTAAAAATGTTGTTTCCAGAAAGAAAAATAGAATCTCTTAGATGTTTCTAATATGCTTCGTAATGAGCATCTGTTTTGTATTTTATACAGTGAAGTTTGTTTGGTTAGTGTTTAATAATTCTTTCTTTTGGCTGTTTGGTAATTTCTCATTAATTTTCCACCCAGTTGCAGCTTTTGTCGTATTTCAAACACAAACCATTTGTATAGTAATATATAATGTGTAAAGGGAGATTGTAAATAAGAAAGGATCATGATGATAAAATTTTATATAAACAAGTTTGGTAGAAATATATGTAAATAATAGATTTAAAAAATAATAATAAATTTATTTTTAATTTGAATCTATTCAACTTTTATACAAATTTTATAAAAAGATTTTAAGCCATGAGGATTACAGTAAAGTTGATTTATTTTAATAAAGATTCAACTCCACTGTTCGGTAAGGAGTTAGTCTGCGAAACCTGTTAAGTTACGTCAACCGTAACCGATAATAAAATCACTTAAGCTTAACTTAAGCCGACTCCGCTCGATCATTTATCAGTTAAATGTAGGTAAGAAGGACATTTTGAATTAAAATATATAAAGTCAGAATCATTTGCTTGAAATTTTGCAAAATGTTTTCAAATTGTTTTCAAAATGAAGCAGTTTAACTGCTTCATTTTGAAAACAGTATAAAATGTTGACCATTTTTACTTGATCACCACAATATTATGACAATATGACATTAGAAATGTAATTAAACAGATCAAAAAATTGTTTTATAGATTTTTACATACATAGTTTGAAGTTAAACACAATTTAAAATCTTTCTGGTAGGTTCTAACACTAAAGGAACACAAATATAAATGGAGTAACCTCTTCTTACAGACTCTTTATACATGAAAATATGTAAAGTTACTTTTTTGGGAGCATGTGAGTGTCAGAAAATTTAAAAAAAGGCAATTTTACATATTTTTAAGGTGAGGACGACAAACTAAAAAGACTCCAAATTACTTTGTGTTGTTGAAATTCAATTCTTAACTGAATTGTCTTGCCTAATTTTTATTGTTAACAATACTTTTAATATCTTTGGAATGATAATTTCAAAATTAACATCTGTCCAGTCCCTCATTCTTTAATTTCATTCGGAGGAAGTTAGTTACAGATCAGTATCCCGAGGTCCAGTATATCATAATGTCATCACTCAGATAGGAATAAAGAGCAATAAACCCAGAAACCACTCCCCAATTAAAATTGATCCTTTAAGGATTCGTAAATTGTTAACGGACTTCTCAAACCTTGACAATTTTATAAACAGTTTCGGTGTATCTTCCATAAGGATACTGAGATGTAGCGCTGCATCTGTATATTCCTTGGTCGCTGGATCTGAAGTCGCGTATACGTAAAATAGACTTTCCTTGATGTTGGTATACGTCGTAACGATAGTCATCGGCAGAGAACGTCCTGTATTTGCAGTAGGGACAGTGATAAGGAGGAGGATAATGATAGTAAGGGTAGGGTCCGTCAATCTTCACCCATATGATATTCTGGAATGAGTAAACGACTGTTAAACATAGAATATTTTTTGTAAAATTAATGAATTTACTGTTTTAACATTGTTAAAACTTTACAGATGTAAAATTATCTCATCACAAACTAAAATATCTCAACGTTAAAGCACAAGATTGCTTGAAGAGTAAAATAAATGCGCTTTGAAACAGCAAGAAATTGAATTATCATCATAGAATTTAGTCAAAGTTAATGAAAATGATGAAAATTTGACTAAATTCTATGGTTAAGAGGAGCAGCAACTTTTTGCTCTCCTCCATACAAACTAAAAACTGGGTTTATAATTAAATTGATTATAAAATATACTCATAGAATGGGCACGTTCGTAATTAATTTAATGGGTAGAATGTACCCATAATCAATGAGAAAGCGACAAAATGTAGAAAGACCAGATATTGTTTAATTGCTGTAGGTCAGTAGATCGTGCAAAAAAATTACACTAAGTAACACGAAGGACGTTGCCTTTTTAACAAAGGATTCGCTGCTTTACGCTCCTGATCATTCTCAATAGCGTTCTTCACTCGGAACACGTATCTATAACGATACTATTTTCAGTTTTAAATTCGATATTCTACAATTTACTTGGCTGTAAAATTCTAGATTCTTCACACCCCAAGTACTTGAAGCTTCTTGAAGTCTCTTGCAGCCTCTCTCGAAGCTTTCAAGCGAGCTTTGCAATGCGAATTTATTACTTGTAGAACGTTCTGGACGAATAGATTCTTATTCAATTTCGTGTAAGGCCCATTACTTTTCTGTTTCCACAATTTAATTTAAAAAATGGTTTCCGTTTAAGAGCTTGTTTTATCGATTGTAAACGCAAGGTCAGCGTACCCTCAGTTAGGCAAAACAATTGTCTATGTTTAACTAACTGCATCTGAAATATCAGTATTAAGCCGTTTTTCCGGAAATTCTACAAGTTCTATAAATAGAATACCCGAATTTTTAGTGAGAGTCGAAGCCAATAAACTGCTCCTTCTTATACGCTTGTTGGTTTCTTGACGATTTCGTGCTTGGGTTTGATCGAATCCGATTGCCTTGGGTGGTAATTTGGCATCGCATTCAGAAGCGAGTTACGTGAGGATTTTAAATTTTTTAAAGGTAATTTTTACACCTTCAACGTGCTCAATTTCTTTAAGCCGTCTTTAAAACTGAAATTTTAGCACCCGGTTATAAGCCGCGCGGCTTAGGGCATCGCTTTATGAGTCTACAGGCCCACATTTTTACATTATTTGGTGGAGGGAAGGAACTTGTTACGTCATAGATTAGGGCCATAACAAATCTTTAAGTCCAATCCTATAAGGGTAACGGATTCAGTACTGTAATGAAAGCTCATGTTAGCAATAAAAATCTCGGGGAGGGTAATCGCCCTCGTCGCCACCCCCGAATTCGCTCTTACTACATCATCGATCCTCGCGAATCAATTTCGTTCTCGAGATTATCTTCGTTTCCGAATTTCATAACACTAAACAATACAAAAAGGTTACTTTCCTCGTGTTTGAAGGTTGCGTTAACCTTACGAACGAATAATTATAATTAATCTCCCCCTGTTGTTATAAACGCGTTATTTGACTAGGGTCTAAAGGTAACAGCGTGCAAATTAAAGAATATTTACCATAAAGCAATATACTTACGGACACCAGATAAATTCCAGGATCTCGAAAAGAGCAGTACAACTCTACATCCCTCCCTCCAAATAGGTAAGAAACCGTGCCTTTACCCAGATAACGACCAGGATAAACCTCAGAACTCGGCATCTTCTGCGGATAGGGGTAATATTTGGAGGAATAAACCACGTGCCCGGTGCCGCGGGATGATAAATGCAGTGCAAAGACGATCAGGAAGAGCACCAACATCGTCACGGATGCTGTCATGATGACTGAACGAAGACTAGGACACAGGCATGTGTCGTCTCTTTATCTGGTTCTGGAAGGAAGTGATGGGGGTCATTCTTAGAGCCACCGGGTACTTCAAGCGTGCAATAATAACTTTTTCTTGTCATTTACTCGAAGGCTACTTTTTTTCCTTTTTTAATTGTCATTACCAATGTCGCCAGATATGCAAGTAGATGATGGCGAAACGATAAGTTTGATGGCGATTTTACTCCTTTTAATTTAAATTCTGCCAACAGAAAGGGTACTGTTTTCTACTCTATAAACACGCGACGTCTTGGAGTGTGACAGCGCGCGCTATTGTTATCGAATGAATCACGTCACAGAAGAAAAAAAAGGCCTTTATTGTTTTAAAAAGTAGACGTTTCGTGGCCGAATGATTACTTAAAATTAACTTTTAAGTCTTTATTGATTGCAGTTTTTATTTTAGGAATGTTCGATCAACCGTCGTCTGACGTATTTTTCACGCCAATCAAAGGAAAAATAGCGTTATAGTTTTGTTGTTTACTCATCCATTTTTTTTTTTCGTTTTTAAAGTTAAGAACTATACAAATTAATGTAATACATGACATAACAGTAGACGTTTCCTGCTATTATTCGTTCTGTTGCAAGAATTCGGCAATTGTTTTTTTATTTACAAAAGTAAAGAAAGTCGTCTTTATTTCTGTCTGTCCTTTGGGTGAAGTTTAATGTCCGTGTTCTCCTAAACAATAGGATTTTATTCTGTAATAATGGTTTTTTTTCATAGTAAAATTTAATTAATATTTACTACGAAACATTCGCGTTCGATTCGTTGAACATGAGCAATTCAGGAAAATTCCAAGACAATATAATGCCTGGCTGTAAACTGTAATTGTTTTTTTAATTACGGTGCCTTAATTAGCAGTTTATAGTTCGTTTGTATCAGGATGGAAGTGCCCCGGATATGTTTGGCTCATCCCTCACCAACGGCTGCCCTTTTGTGGGCCTAGCCGAACCCATAATGGGCTTGTAAACCAAAAAAAGGCCTTCTTAGTTTACAAGAAGTTTACACCCCGTTAATGGGCGAAAGGTCTTGAAACTTACAAGAAACATTCGTGAGATTTTCAAGCAGAGAAATAATAGAAGTTGAAAATTGGAGAATTTTTCAATGAAATTACGAAAGATTCTCCAATATACAATCTGTTTTCGAGTGAGATTACTTGTTTAAAAGTCTCTAGTGGAAAATGAGGAGTATATCGCTTGAAATTTAGACTTTTTGAATTGATGAATCAGCATATTTTATTACACACAGATTGTGCCCATGCATAATAACGCGCATTAATTAATGAGAGGGCCGACAGGCAATGGAGTCGATCCATATGGATGAGGGGTGAAAATAACGTTCCGACTCGTATTGCCCATGACAAATTATGGAAGATTCGAACCAAAATCCTAACACTTAATGCAGCATCCAGCCCTAATACGTAATGCGCGTATTTTCATATCGATTTTTGTGTGTCAAAATTGTCGCCATATTGACATACCAGATACCAAACTCATAAATATTTAAAATAATAAATTCTATGACATTACATAGTGTCGGTCTGATAGAATAGAGAGATTGCGGCCGACGTTTTCAACGCGAAAACGTGTACGTCGGACGTTCAGCGCCGCCCTCCTGTGAGCCTAGAAGTTTGACAATGGCGTTTAGAACGTCGAGCACGATTCTACTGACGTTCCAAACGCCATTGTCAAACTTCTAGGCTCACAGGAGGGCGGCGCTGAACGTCCGACGTACACGTTTTCGCGTTGAAAACGTCGGCCGCAACCTCTCTAATAATAATCATCAGCTTCAATTATTTAATCGCATGAACATTTATAACCTTTAAATAGGTTATAAATACTGAAGAAAATTCAGAAGTGCAGTTGGAAGAATATGCAATGATCCGTTAAACCGTTACGATATTTAACATTATTTCTAGTTGTTGATTCAAACGGAGCTGGTAAAAAGGGCGAAATTGGCCAGTTCTAAATAAACAAATTAGACTTTCTAAATAATTATTTATCAACCACTAAACCCTGGTAGATAGTTGGTAGCGGGTTCGCGCCTGGTTAACGGCTTGACCATGAGTTTTTCGGCATCAAACTAATGTTATAGAATCGTAAATTATGATAATTTTACCGTTGCAATTGTGAGTATATTTTTTTCAATTCCGGGGCGCCGAGATTCACGTACCTAATTCGGTATGGGGTCCCGCTTCGCCCTCTTTCTGGACCCGGTTATAATTAATCACCGTATAAATGCTTTAAATACTGTATAACAGTGTTTCTCAACCTCTAACGAATCTTCGCCCCTTCAACGTAGTATCGCCCCTTCAATAAAACCATTACGTATCACTTCAAAATTCGATGCCCAGGGCCAGGGCTAACGCCAAATTCGTACTGCATTGAATAGACTAGTGACTAGTATAATGTTATTTGTTTAATTATTGTACGATATAACGAATAAAATAACTAATTAATCTTAATGTAATGTTTTACTATATTGCCCAGAAAATTGTTTTCGCCCCCCAAAATATAAATTGTTACAAATCGCTCCCCTCAACATGGAAAAACGCCCATATGGGGGCGATATCGCCCCGTTGAGAAACAATGCGGTATAAGAAATTACGCACTTTGTTGGAAATCTGTCGAGGGGATGTCTCCCAAAAGGAACTTTTTGTGGGAAACTCTCCTATTTAGGTGTTACAAACGTGAAGAAAATCGGAAAAATCCACGTGCCAAGCCCGTTGGCGAGATACGAACCCACGACCAGTGTGCAGTGGTTAAAAAATTATACACCCTACACAGCTTAAAAGTTTAATAAACTAAGTGCGACACACGAAGTAAGTCATTAATTAAATTAAGAATAAATATTTGCATATCTTATTAAGGAAATAAACTTATTGAAATTATATAAGGGCGAAAATAAATTGCTTGGAATTTTAATTCTTTTTTTTTCTTTTCCTTTATTGTAAAAAGTGTTTGTCTTTATAACTAACAATGGCATGTCCTCGCTAAAATTTTAGCTTCTAGCATACGAATACGCAAAGGGAGGAGCCTTTCTTCTACTAAGAACTGGATTACAGCCAAGGACCTTCCGTAAACAACACACACACATATATGTACATTTTAAAATGATTATTATCGAGATCTCGTGGCATTTTTATTTATTTTCTCTGTATTGAATTACCAAGGTCGAAACACGACAGATTAGATGACATTCGATATAACGAATATTCGTCACGCAACTGTAGTAACTGTTACTGTTTTTTCTGTCGATTCATTGTAAGCGTGCATTTTTACTTTTGTACAATTGTATAAAAGGTAAAATGGTTTTTTTCAATAATAAAAACACCCAACGGATGTTCTTTTATTTCTTTAAATGTTCTACAGTTTGATTTAAATGGCTTATGAATTTTTTTTAAAATACAATGTATTTTATTCCTGATAACGCGCATCTAAAGTAAGTATATTCTATATTACCCATCCATTAGGATTCAGCTTTGGAACTTCATTGTATTTGATTAAGGAAACACAGGAATACTGTAGACTACGTAATCGGTTATATTTCAGGACGGGCCTGACACGCAATAGGATCTACTTGTACGAGCGAAGGATAGGGAAAAAATATCCCAACGTACTTCCTATAATACGAAAGCCTAGAGTACTTAGATTTTCAGAGTAGCGATCGCCGCCATAGGGTTTTATAATGAATAGTCTTTCTGTATTTTTATTTAACTTTATACTGTAAAAACTATCCATTTTTTTTTCTTTAAATAAAAGTTACAGTAGTTTGTTTGTTACACTCGCTGGAGTAAAGATGTGTCTTTTCTTTATGTGTTATTTTGTTATTTCACTACGTAAAACTTTTAACATCGAGGCTATTATATTGAAGTACTTTAATATAATAATCAACCAAATAAAAATTATCATATTTGTATCTATATTGCATTATTGTATGATAAAAAAATAATTTAATAAAATTTTTTACAAGTTTAAAGCTTTTTATATATACATAAGTTCATAATAATAAAGCGTATCAAGAACAAAAGGGTATGCAGATAAAATATAAAAATTTATTAAATGAACAATACATTTTTATTTGTTAACAGTTCTATATTTTTTATTACATCAATAATCAAACTGGTGAATATTATGGCTAATTGTGTAGCTTACTCATGGATTTACTTGCATATGGATTTGTTAAATATTTTCAAATAAAATTTTCTTATATCAATGTTTTGATTTTTCACCACATAATATTGGTGGAAAATATCTTCCATATCTAAAAACATAAAGTTTTATTATTAGAAAAAAACATGGAATTTTTTTAAACTTTTAATTTCAACTAATTTTGAATATTCTAATAGAGGACTTTCTTTGGATCCTACTGACATTTGTTACAGGTTTTTGAGGTTTCTTTTATACTTGTTATTAAATAACCAGATATATTATATAATGAATTAATTTCTGCATTTAATTAAAATGCCTCAATGTCCTTTCTCTTACTAAAATATAAATTTTCGTTTATAATTTCGTATCTTCTATTATCAAGACTTATTATACTAACTTTACAGATCTGTAAAGCCAGTATAATAAGTCCTGATAATAGAACATACGAAATTATAGACGAAAATTTATATTTTAGTAACTTATGCATTGTTTAGAGGCATATTTTCAGCTTCAAACTTTTCTGGTATAACAACTTTATCGTATTCTTTTGTGGGTGCTTTCATTACATTAAGAAATTTTGATAAAAATTCTGTCATCATCATCATAACTCCCTTTTGACATATTTCTTAAATATTGAGATACCGAAATTAATTCTAAATTGTTCTTAAACTTCTATAAATGTTGAAGATATTGTATTTCAAAATTTGTTGATGGTGTGACAGTAGTACGAGTAGTGTGTACAGGAGAAGTAACTTTTGCAGTTTTTACTTGTTTTATAACAGTCGAGGATCTTCTTTTTAGTGGTTTTTCTGTGAATAATTTGTTTTGTGAATGAAAACAAAGTCGGAATGGCATTATGCTTTAATTTCTTCTTCCCATCAACTTTCATTTTTTTCCACATTTGTGGTTCAAAATGAACTTCACACAAACAAGAATTATTTGTAAGTTTCCAATTTTCTCGGCGCACTTTTTTTTATCTCAAATTTTCTCCTAACAGGAAAACATTTCGTGATATATCCTTTTACAGAAGAATTAGAACAACCAAAAGCCGAACATCCAGGCATTATTTCAGTGATATCTGCATAATAAAATTAAAGAGTATATTCTAAAACTGGATTCAAAATGACTTTTAAGACAACTTTAATTCGGCAGAATAACAATACAAAAGTACTAGTATGTAAAAGAATCATTTGTGTAATGAATTTTTTATATGCCTTCTAAACGGCATTAGCTTTACAAATGATATTTTAAATTATCACATATTACCAAATAAATGCTGCCTTTCAATAATGTCCAAAGTACTAGTGTGTCTTTGTATTGTTATTGTGCAGTCTTATAAGTAATAGAATTAAATTTGTTTTGAGCAGGATAACAAACTAATTTTTTATTATAAATAATAACTTTCTATAGCAATATTTTTATATGTTTTAAGGTTTGTGACTCTTTCATCTATATAATTTATTATGTTAGAACAAAACTACAGTACAGCATAATTATTACAGTACTGCAGTCAGATAAGCTTAATTCGCTGGAACACTAATTTTTAACTTATTCTAGCAAAAGAAACATGCAAAATATAACAATTTATGCTTAGTTAAACACAAAAAGTTCTTTAAACAAACATATTCTTGGTGGATGGACGGTTTTCTAAGGAGCAATAATTTCGGAAAAATTAGTAGAAAATGAAATTTTGGTTATATTTTTCTACCTTATACTAATTTTTGTACTTCTTTTTGTACAATACAAACAATTTATATATATATATATATATATATATTTTTTTTTTAACAGCATCGCTTAAGCGGATATCGGATCTAATATAAACAGCTACGCTAATTATTGATTATTTGTTGCCTTATATTAAAGCCTAAATATGAACGTAAACATAAAAATATAGCAAATTCGTGCCTACCTGTTGTCAAATGTGTTCAAAAACTTCTAGATTTCTTTATAAACGACTTTAAAGAACACTTACCATTCAAAATACACATAGCCACGCGCACTTTTTGTCAGAACATGGCGGATTTTAACCACGTGATACAACTAACCAATAGAAAATTTTACTACTCATTGTCACTATTAGGTACTGTATGAAAGCCGACACTGTGCAGCCATCTGGTGACGTTGATTTAAAATAAAATTAATTGCTTAGTTTAGGTTTTTGGCCAAATACGTCAACCTTATTTAATTTTTAAAACTATTTCTGCTTTGTAGGCATTAATAGGGCTTTTATAACGGAGTTCTTACAAGAAAAATGGAATGGCTGTGTTATGAGAGACCCACGAAAATTTTTGAGGATCCGATCCGATCTCCAACACGTGTTCTTCAAAAGACGACAATTTTTTTTTTTTTTTTTTACAGCAACTCGAGACCAAAATGATGTAAATCATATTTGGATTAAGAATAGAATGTATACAGCTTGTATATCATTTAAAAAATAATCATTATTCTAACCTGCTTAATGAGTTGTGAGCTGTGAAAGATTAGTTATTTAGCCAGAAAAACATTTAATAAAAATGTTGGCTACCAGTGGCCGTGGATGAACCACCGAACACGTGGTTGGTGGCGGGTTCTCCCCTGGCTACGTGACGTTTCTCGGGTTCTCTTTACGCTTGTAACACCTAAATAGGAGCCAGTTTCCCTTAGAAAGTCCTCGCGGGAAGTATCTCCCACTCGGCAGATCGCCCTGTGGGCACAGAGGATCTTTTTTTTTAGTATGCCCCTTATTGGTTCGGTCGAACCCATAATGGGACTGCTGAAATTGAAGGACGGTGCCAGAATATCCGGACGCACCACCCCAAAAATGTCTTGGGTTTTTTCGACCCGTCCGGATTCGATTCCCGGTAGACTGCCACTTTAATAGCGCGGAGGACACATCTATAGTTAATCCACAAGTTTCCAGAGCGTGTTTTTGAATTCTGCCATACGAGGACTTATGTCTTGGCAGCCATTAAGATACTTCTAATTGTAAGTTTTTCATTGGTGACATGCTTCATAAAACCAGTTCACAAGCAACTCGTAAGATACGACATAGTATTTTTCCGATATCGTAAACTTAAGTGAAATCTACAATCACTGATATCTCACGAGAATTTTCAAATGTCTGGTATCGAGAGTGTGCTGGATGGCGACATTTTTGATCACTTCCAATTTAGAGCAGCCAATAAGTTTTTTTTGCATTTTGTATACAATACATTCAGAGCGCAGTTTATTTGTTTGTGTTTGTTAAGTTTTGGCAAGACAACACTTAGGCGTGTGCCTTACGAGAGGTCTTTCTAAGGATAACTTGCCCCTATTCGGGCGTGGAAACCCGGAAACTTCACGTGGCCAGCCCTTCCGGGCGAGGCGCGAACCCACGACCGAACTCCCAGTGTTCGGGGAACGGAACCGCTTGGCCACTGGTGGGCCTAGGGCATAGTTTAAGAGGTAGAAATCGTTAGGCATAATGTCTGAGAAAAAGAAACATTCAAATGTTCCCGTCTTCCGAATTGCAATGTGTTGTAGATGGCATAGAGAAGAGAAAAAAATAATTGATGGTAAATTAAGTCCCACAATAACATCGAGCGTAAAAGCAAACGTTTGGAACGAAATTTGTTCCGAAGTGAATACTGTGGGACTAGTAAAAACGAGTGTAGATGGAGTAAGAAAAAACTGGACTGATTATGAAAGTCTTTGTGGTAAAAGTTTACTTTAATACATGGCGCGTTTTTTCCTAATTTTGCATTCTTAAGACACCTCGCTAGTAGACGTGTCCTAGACAGATAGAAATTTTTGGGAGCGATGCGTATAATAATAGCTATAAGCGAAAACTCATCGGATTACTTACCGACTCTGCACGGTGGAAGCCGCCATTTTCTAACCTTGTTTACGTCGCGGAGTAGCACATCGGACGGCGGACGCTTATAAATTGTAACGTGGCTTCGACGTCGATCGGTCACGTGAAGGAAAATTTCATAAGCTGTGTTCTAACACGTGTTGCGTCTATTGTTTTTTAAGTAAAACATTTCCAAACAGAAAAGTCTTTATGTAGTAGCCTACTGATCACACATTTTACATATAAATTATGTTATATAACTTTAAATATTAATATTAATATAATAAATATAAGTACAGTAGAGCACCGATTATCCGACTCAATTGGGGACTCAGGTTGGTCGGATAACCGAAAAGAAGGAAAAAATATGTGACTGAACGGTCGGCACCTCTTTGGTGCCCTGTCAGGATGACACCACCGCGTTATTTAGGTCACGCGAGCGGTCAGATTCGAGATAAAAGGAGAGACAGCGCATCGGAAGTGACTTACTCGGAGACATTTTCACGTAACAACTGTTTAATGGTTAACGATAAGCTATACATTAGGGCTGCTGTTAGATACATTTCTACAAATTGATAGGTATTAGATATTAGGATATTACGTTTTTCCCCGATTTGAGAGAGAGAGTTTACAGAAGTTTCGCGTGGCGATAAATACCTTTTGTGTTTGCTATCTTGACTGAGATTCTCGAGCGTTCTGGGTGAAGGAAAGAAAGTTCGGGATGTCAGTTCGGGTATCCGGTAGTCGGTAGAGGAAGTATCCGTAAGAATGATAGAACGTTCAGTATCCGCAAAGGTGTTAGACGATGGTTCCGATGATAATTTAGTAGGATATAAAACCGTAGAATAAAATGATATATTCACAGATATCCGAATATTGAGGCACTTAGGACAAAATACGAGTGACGACGACGGGCGTCTTTCGGAACTCTTTCGAAAGACGGGCGACGACTGCCTCACTTTGTTGTCTGTTTTTCATGTTGGATTGTTGAAACAGAGATATTAGGTCGAAAGGTGCTGAGAAAGCGTCGTTATTAAGCCTGAGAACTTAGCAGATGTTTAGCTCCCAGGTGTAAAAGTTGACAGTTATCGAATGAAAGTATGGCTACAATGTGATCTTATGATGTAATGATATAAACACACGGAAAGTCCGAATTCGGATTTTCACATTACAATCCATCCGTATAGTCCGGGAATCGACTTGCCTTCGGGAGATATCGTGCGCAATCTGTTGACCTGTTTTTCTTCTTTTTTTTCTTTGCTTGTACGATTTATTCGTATGTATATATATACACCTCCAATATCCAATACAGCTAGGTCACTTACGTTACTCTTATCCAAGTCTCCCTAGCCGCTAACTGTAACTGATTTAGAACCAGCATGTACTGCACATTATTCTTCGCATTGCAAAATGACATACGCATGCGTCAGGAACTTCTATTCGAACAAACCTCACGTGCCGTCCGGGTCGGCGATTTTAAAAAGGTGGCAACACTAGCACGGAATTTTTCATTACTTATTCTGTGACGAAACTGAACTTTAGTCTTTTAAATTGAGATACCTAAATAAGGGGGGGGGCGAAATTTTCCTCCGCCCCGGGCGGCTGACACCCACTCTACGCCACTGTTCAGCGCCGCCTTCCTGTAAGCCTAGAAGTTTGACAATGGCGTTTGGAATGTCAGTGGAATCATGCTCAACGTATCAAATGCCATTGTCAAACTTCTAGGTTTACAGGAAGGCGGCGCTGAACGTCCGACGTACACGTTTTCGCGATGAAAACGTCGGCGGCAACCTCTCTAATAATTAATGAACGTACGAGAATTCACGTTTCGTCGCAATTTTTATGTGCCATTTAAAGTGTTTTGTCCAATCCTGTTTGCAATTTAGAATTGAATTAAAATGAGACTTTTATAGCCGATAAAAATAAATAATAGCGGTGTTGAGGCCGAAATTTTAAACGCAAAAAAGTGTACGGCGAACGTTCAGCGCCGCTTTCCTGTAAGCCTGGAAGTTTGACAATGGCATTTGATATGTCGAGCATGATTCCACTGACGTTCCAAACGCCATTGTCAAACTTCTAGGCTTACAGGAAAGCGGCGCTGAACGTCCGCCGTACACATTTTCGCGTTTAAAACTTCGACATCAACCTCGCTATTATACTGTATATATACGTCGTATTTTGATTAAATACGCTACGTATACTGCTTCTGATAAAACAATATGTATTGATATTGTGGACATCAATTTTAAAAACACTGTTCTTTTTGAGATACGTAGGTAAACCCGGACTTAAATACTTTAATTTTTTCGTCAATGCTGTTGTCGTCCTTTATGTGTTGCTTGCTTTAATACTCCTATTTAAACTTTTTCTAATGATGACATTTTAAACCAGACTCACTAAATTCCATTTTGTATAACGTATAACGAGTTCCTCGACGTTGACAGTACCATAAACAACGATAAACGCGCAAGCTTTAGTTCGGGACAGTACTTTGTTCACTCGCTTTGATGCTTAATAACTCCTATACTTTCTGTAGAAAATTTTTGAAATTTTCAGGAAGGTTCCTGTATTATGGCATTGATGCTATTTAATTTCGGTAGTTAAAGGTCGACCGAATAAAGAGATAAAGGGTGGTCTTGTGTCATATCTCCAGTAGGGTCGAACTTAATGAGGATTTTACTCGTTATTAGCCCATTTACAATTTTCTTTATAAAACTCATCCCTACCCTAAAAGTGAAGCTCTTTGCCATTTTAGAATGTATGAAAAATACAAAACGATTTTAATAATAAAACGTAACACCCTACCCTTACTAAAATTAGGTGTCCAAAGAGTGGCGTGACTCAACTATTGTAAAAGATACTCTCTTGATCTCTTGCTTTGGTAAGAGGTATAAATTATGCATTAATTTGGCATAAATTATGTAAGGGCGATTTTGGCCATTCTAGATCCCACCCACCCCTGTGTAAGAAACCGTAATATTTTCTTTGATCCCCCTCCCCTCCCCTCCCCTTCCCTTCCCTATCTTACTTAATATTTAGGTATGATTTTATAGAAAAATTTTAACAAAAAAAAATTTATTCGAAATTCTAAAAACCTTAGGTCTAAAATATATAATTATTAATTAGTTAATTAATATGTACTATTATTTAGGGGAGATCGGGGCAAGATCGGCATGTTAAGCTTTACTTAAATTTTGTGTAATAAATACTGCTGTAAACTGAAAAAAAAGCTTTGCATATTGTCTATTGGAATGTTACCTTACTATAGAACTGGTTAAAATCAGTTTGGAAATAAAAATAATTAAAATAATTACAACTTTACAAGAAGAGAGAAATTGACGAAGTTGCCCCGGGTATAGGGGCAAGATCGGCAACTTCTCTCTTTTTGTAAAGTTGTAATTATTTTAATTATTTTTATTAAAGTTGCCCCTGGTATAGGGGCAACAGTAATGGGGCAAGATAGGCACGTATATAAAATTATGTTATTAACAATGTATAAGTTGGAATTCACTATTAAAACAAAGAAATACAAATCCAACACCCATTTAATATTATTACAACGAAATGCAAGTTCAAAGACATATATACATGAATAACAAATGCAAACATGTTTTCATTTATCATCTGTTTGATTTTTATCCTTTGCTTCTAATGTGGCTTTATGTTGCCGATCTTACCCCGCTAGTCATGATTTCGAAACATTAAGTACAACCCTGAGAACAGAATGCCAAGCCACGATCTGGCCACGTGAATAAGTTGAAGTTACATCCTTCTAACAGGAAAAGTAACTTTCGTTATCATGGAATTATAACAAAACCTGCCAATTCAATATAAATGGAAAAAAAATATTATATGGAATTGAACGAAAATGAAAATTTGCTTGATAATTCAACTACGCTTGTTGGAGAACAATAAAAACACTACACTCAACAAGCCACCAATAAAACTCAACTGCCTAACCTATAACCAAAGTCTCCTTTTAATTTGTTTTTTAAAAAAAGCGCTTGACAAACTTGCCCCGCATGCCGAAGTTGCCCCGATCTCCCCTGTAAAAAACTTTATGTGAACAAATTAAAAAATATGAAGACTTAATAAATACGAATGAACAATTTATTTTAAAAACTTTATTTTTTAATTATTAACAATATTATTATTATCATTATAATTAATCAACGTCATAATATTTATTTTTATATTAATTTTAATGATCGCAAAAGACGCAAAAAACATTGCCTGATCGACTAGAAAGTGCACGTGTAAACAGAAATGTCATACAAAATAAAACAAGAGACAATAGAAACCACATTCCGTTGCCATATTAATTACATCTTAGATAAAGTCAATAAAATTAACTACATGCTTCTAAAATGTGCTAGGTGCACTTGGAGAATAAATCATAAAGCTTGTAAAACTCTATATAATGGAGCAATACAACCAACGCTACTTTACGCGGCCTCTAGCTGGGGTCATGTAACTAGTAAAAATTCAGTAGCAAGTAAATTACTCTCTCTTCAAAGCATTTGGTGCCATCAGAATTTCGAAGTGCTGCAGAACTGTTTCTATTAATGCCTCTGATACTAGCAGAGCTCCTTCTTTTGCACTATGAATTGTAAGAAAAGGTTCTAAATTACTACATCAGAACTACAAACGTCAAGGCTCAACAACGGTCTCTACTTCTATCTACGGCTGTTCCTATGCTACCACATTGCAATTACCCTACTAAATGTGATCATCACCCTGTAAACAAGCTGGCGATCACATTTAGTGTATACAGAATACATTTGGTCTCATCTGCTTCCTTCATGGATAACCATGCAGACATTAATATCTACACAGATGCTTCCAAAAGCTCAAGTATCTGTATCTTCCTCCAAACTGACATATTTTGCCCAAAATATGTTACAATTACAGATACTTCTTACATATCTCCATCTATCAAGCTGAAGAAGATGCTGACTACCAAGCTGTTCAGTGGGATTCACTACCAAACAAAACTCTGTCTATCAACATGTACAGTGATTCTCAGTCTGTTCTAAAAGCTCTATGAAATCCCAATTGCAATAGCAATAAAATCGCATATATGCAGCACCATATTAAAAATCTTGTAAATAAGATAACTTTTATATAATTCCCTGACCATTCTGTCATACTTAGAAATGAAAAAGTCGACTTTGAGGCTGTCAGCTGTAAAGGACACTGATTTGGAATACACTCGCATCCCTCTCTCACGTAGCCGCCTTAAAAATTATATTCATGACATTGCTATGCAAAAGTGGAATCAACAATGGTTGATTAATAAAACTGGTAGAATAACAAGACTTTATTTTCCAAGTGTTAAATGCAGGATCTCATCACCACTTAGAGATTTAACATTTTCCATATGATTTATCATTGTCCAATTTACGATCAACATACACTTATTCTGAAATTAGAAATCTTTACGCTTGGTTTCAGGTGACCATGTCCACTCGATAAGCTTGTTCAGAAGCCACAGTTTCATGCTTTTTACAATTATCTTCAGAAAACATGGAAGAGAAGTCTATAATTTCTAATATCTAGTTTTACATTTTAGTTTTCTTTAGTTTTCACTAAAGAAAACTAAAAGCCGAATAATAATTTTATGTTTACTTTGTATCGTGTATTTTGGTTTATGTACTTTTAGTGTTATACACCCATAGAAGTGGTGCACTTATTCTAATAAAAAAAAAAGAGCGAGACAGAGAAACCACCACACGGCCTTTCTCCCATGAAAAAAACGCGTAGAGCGTGAGTTTGCTAGCGTTATTATTTTATCACGTCACACGAGATGGCTTCAGTACCTGTACAACGAGCGTTCTTAATAGAAACGGCCATATTGATGCCAAATTCAAAACTCCACCACTCAACGAGATCAAAAAATAAAAATGAGAATATTACGTAAGACGAGATCTATTACCCCCTTACCCCAGTAAGAAATCCTTGACCCCCACCCACCCGAAAATACCTTATGTAATTTATGGACGGCCCCTTTCCGATAGTTAAAGACGTAAAATAAATTTCTTGTTAATGGGTACGTTTCTATATTGAACGATTGGCTCCTGCACTATTTTAGATGTGTTTTTTTGCGTTTTTGCAGGAAACCGAACATATTTTCAGATTCATCCAAAATTCTCCAGTCATTCTCGGAAGAGGAAAAACCTAATTCTTGCATCTGACGAAAACGGATAAGATCGACTATAATTTAATATTCTTAATTTTTGCTATCGTTACTTTTTGCCCGATCAACGCCGGGCTCATTTGCTAATATATTAATTAATAAAGACGAGCAAAAATTATTGTCACAATGTCGAGTTGCAATTTTTAATCAATTTAAAATATATGCTCTCAATTTTAGTAGTGTCTTGCTGCTGTGCATCATATTTTTCCAGATAACAATCGAGTCCTGCTGGTCGTCTGACTGACTCCGTTGTGGATAAAATTTTTCAATTGAAATGACGTGAAAGCGAAGGTCGATTATAGTTTATCGGATTCTTCTGCCACTAAGCTTCTCATATCTGGTCTTGACTTGCATCTATAGCAGTGTTTCTCAACGGGGGCGATATCGCCCCCATGTGGGCGTTTTTCCATGTTGAAAGGTCGATTAGTAACAATTTATATTTTGGGGGGCGAAAAACAATTTTCTGGGCGATATAGTAAAACATTATATTAAGAATAATTAGATATTTTATTTGTTATATCGTACAATAATTAAACAAATAACATTATACTAGTCACTAGTCTATTCAATGCAGTACGAATTTGGCGTTAGCCTTGGCCCTGGGCATCGGAATTTTGAAGTGAAGGTGGCGATACTACGTAACGGTTTTATTGAAGGGGGCGACAATTTGTTAGAGGTTGAGAAACACTGATCTATAGTATCTGACACCGTTTTTGAGATTAAGACAGAGAACAGTGAGAATTTATTGGTCTACGATGTTTTCAAATTTGCAATCCAAAAAATTTAAATTGATTTATTGCACAAAATGTTTTCGTATCAGATATAAAAAAATGGGTTATAAAGGAAAAAAATTACTAAAACACGACAATGTTTATCTGTCAAAAAATGAGGCAAATTTTGGACGTGCTCATAATGTTCGAATATACGAGGATTTCCTGTATTATGAATAACAGCAAAATATGCACTCTCCTAATTACTGATCGAATAAATTAACTTTAACTATAAATAATTCATGCAAGTATCGATGCAACGACCTTTTATTCAAAAAAGTTTTACATAAAGACATTTTAATTATATATTAACAGTTCAAGTATTAATATGAAGTTGTAATAATGTGATTAAAAATAACGAATTCTGTTTTGAACAAACTTCTACATAAACTCTGTTTTGTATGTTCAAACAGAAAATTGCAATTTCAAAATTTCAGATATTAAATTTTGTTTAAAAATATCGAAATACAGAGCTGTTACCATTTGAAATATAATTATAAAATTCGAAAAGAGCTACATTTGAATATGAATATTGAGATGTTTTTTAGTTGAAACTTCTTAGAAATTAGAAAAACAAATTTTCATTTAAAACCAGTTTTGCTTACGTCTTTCGATCATTCTACGTCGATAGAAATTAAAAATGATATTCCTTCAAAATTTCTAAGTGTGAATATTATAATGTATTTTTGGATCATGGTTTCGAACGTTCAATGTTACTTTTGTCTATTGTGGATCGAAAGATGTCTAATTAAGCTTACCTTTTGTGTAAACTTCTGTTTACACACATCACAAGTGTAAGGCTTTTCTCCTGTATGGATTCTTTCATGCCTTTGCAAATGTTGTTTAGTTGTAAAGCTCTGTTCACACTCATCACAACTGTAGGGCTTTTCTCCTGTATGAATTTTTTTATGAGTTTCCATATTTTGTTTAGTTGTGAACTTCTGTTTACACTCGTCACAAGAGTAAGGCTTTTCTCCTGTATGGATTCGGAGGTGTGTAATTAAATTGGACCTTTGTGTAAATTTCTGTTTACCCTCGTCACAAGTGTAAGGCTTTTCTCCTGTATGAATTTTCTTATGATTTTCCATACTTTGTTTAGTTGTGAACTTCTGTTTACACTCATCACAACAGTAAGGCTTTTCTCCAGTGTGTTTTTGGAGGTGTGTAATTAAGTGTGCCTTTTGTGTAAACTTCTGTTTACACTCATCACAAGTGTAAGGCTTTTCTCCTGTATGGACTCTTTCATGAATTTGCAATTTTTGTTTAGTTGTAAAGTTCTTGTTACAGTGTTTACATGAAAATTTCTTTTGGTTCCTTTTTCCTGCAATTAAAAATTTTTTTATAAACAATATTTTATCGATATAATGAAAAGTTTCTTACATAAGAACAATAATTAAATTAATAATAATTCTTAATTCAATAATCATTTTTATATTTAAAATAACATTTCCGTATCAAAACACACACAAAAATAATTTTAGAGATGATAATATTAGTTTATAAATATATTATGCTATTAATATTTTCAACAGCAGCTAATAAGGGATGACACATTAAAGTAGCCTAAACAATTTCTGTAAAATATTTTTTAAATGTCTTTATGTCTTCATGAATTTTCTTTTTCTATCCTTGCAGTAGACCTTTTTCTTCTTTTGAAACGAAGATCACTGATGTAAGTAAAGCAGTGTATCTACATTCAATTTTTCTTATAAACTTGGAAAATATTTTCTTCAAAACTGTGTTTTGTGCAAAGAATAGCTGAAAGTAATAACAACATACATGAAATAAATTG
>NW_019386374.1:80324-85467 GCF_000671375.1 Centruroides sculpturatus | reverse complement strand
TTGACTAACTACCTACAATATGAAACAGAGAATAAAAGATTATGACTCGTTCAAGCATGTAATATTTTCAGTCGACTGCAAATTTAACAATTTTGGCTCTGTTCATCGAACTTATTCTATACACTTTTCCTTAAACATGGAGGAGGAAGTGTTATGGTTTGGGCATAAATGATAGTCTATGGAAATGGAAAGCGTATGTTTAATGATAAAATATGCGTGTAGAATTATAATGTTGCTGCTGTACACTTGTCAAAAAACGATTGAGTCACAGACCAAGTTTAATCCTAAATCGAATCGAATATTTTTAGAATAAATTAAATTGAAAAATTCAGAGACAAAATTAGTAACAGAAATAAAGTGAAAAGCCCGTTTGAACAACAATAATCAAAAAATTGATGAACGCCACAGAAAAACTATCAATAGACGATCTCTGCCTAACGGATTGAACACTGTGCTGGAAAGAACAGACAATCGAACAAGATATTGAAATATTCAATCTTTTGGTGTAACAAAATTTTAATTTGAAATAAATGTGATCTGTTCCATTGCCACTGTTACGTAGAATTGCCTAAAATTGTTATTAGAGGCGCAATCCCCTAAAAGGCGTAATCAGTGAAGCAAATACAGTAGATCCCCCTATAAAAGCGTTTCCTATAGTTATGATTCCTATAAAAATTGTGGCATTATCCGTAAACAACGGTAAAAATAACTCCTATAATACGTAAAACGTCATCGGGCAGCCGAACTACTTACCCGCCGTCCGTAGCGCCACGCTACGGAGAGATTTCTATCGTCTGGACAGTATTATATAAATTATATATAAATTAGGTACTGTACATATAATTATATATTAATTATATATAAATTAGGTACTGTATATATAATTATATATTAACTTAATTTATTGTAACTTTATTATAATTAAATATATATTTTTCGCCGTCTAGCGTCACGCTACGGCGAGTTAGGCGACCTATCGTCTGTTTAGTACTGTAATTTTNAACTGATAATGTTCGAACGTGTAAAATACAATTTCTTAAGAGTGAATCGTGGATTTCATTCTTGCAAGATTGAACTTAGTTCAATATAAACCACTATCGTACCCAGCAGAAAATAAAAAAAAAAATACGTAACCAACACCTTATTACTCGCTTAGAGATTTTTATTAAAACAAATGTTTTCGATCCATTCAATAGATCATCATCAGGCTAAATGGAATACTTCATAAATGGAACAAGTTCAAAATTCAAAAATACTAAAAACCGATGTACTACTAGAAACCTAGGTGTAAGGATCAGAGAACACAGGTATGATATTAGAAAAGGATCCAATACAACAGTATTGGCCCAGATGGCACAAGCAGGTTCCTTGGTTCGATGGGATGAAGTGGTAATCCTAAAACAGATACACTCTCAACTTTGGCAAGAACGGCTAAAAACTTACAAGAGGCACATGTACTCTAGTATGATGTAAAGGAAACTCTATTTAGTTAGGATAGACAGTATTAATACAGTAGAGCGTCGTTTATCCGAAAGTCAATTATCCCAAAAGAATTCCAGTCCGCAAATTTAAATTCTTGCCAGTGCTGTGGCGCTGCAATCTTTGGCTATGTCTTGGGCTACTCAGATATTTTACGTTTTTGATACTAAAATAACTTCTGAAGTATAATTTTTTAATGTTTTTATAATATTCAATATATTCATTTTGTTTGTACAAAATAAAAAAATAATTTTTAACGATACAATAGTCTTCGTTAGGCTTAACATTGACGAAAATTCAACGCAAAGCGACACGCAACGGCGAAAAATTTCAACACGGAATAAATTAATAAATTTTTTCGTACACAATCGGTTATTCAAAATATCGATTTATTCCCCGAACAACCCCAGTCTCAATTGATTCGGATAAACGACGCTCTACTGTATTCCATTTAGCCCGATGAGGATTCATTGAATGGATCGAAAACGTTTGTTTTAATAAAAATCTCTCAGCCAGTAATAAGGTGTTGGTTACGTATTTTTTTTAACATAGTACTTCGCGTTTTTAGTTTGTTTTTGTATTTGCAGGGGAAGATTAGCTAAATAGAAAAAAAATAAAACGATTTTAATTAAATATCAGACAAATTCATATTCAATGTGTATATTGTACAGTGATTAAAATATTTATTCTCTGCGCTAAATCATTTAAAATTTATATAAATTCTATTTTTAAATTACAGGATATTTACAGATAAACATTTACTGAAATACCAATAAATTTATATGATAAAGTGTAGTTCGTGAATTTTATAAAAATTTTTTAAAAGGATGTCTGCACGAAAAATATGTATACAGAATGCAAATGGTATGTAAAAAATAAGTTTAAATTGGAATTGTTATTGTAGATGTTTACATTGACTAACTACCTACAATATGAAACAGAGAATGAAAGATTATGACTCGTTCAAGCATCTAATATTTTCATTCGACTGCAAATTTAACATTCTTGGCTCTGTTCATTGAACTATGAATAGAATAACAATTGGCAGAATTGTTATTCTATACACTTTTCCTTTAACATGGAGGAGGAAGTGTTATGGTTTGAGCATAAATGATATTCTATGGGGATTGAAAGCATATGTTTAATGATAAAATATGCGTGGAGAATTATAATCTTGCTGCTGTACACTTGCCCAAAACTGAGTCACAGACAGAGTTTAATCCTAAATCGAATCGAATATTTTTAGAATAAATTAAATTGAAAAATTCACAGACATAAAATTTGTAACAAAAATAAAGTGAAAACCCCGTTTGAACAACAATCATCAAAAAATTGATGAACATCACAGAAAAACTATCAATAGACTGACTATCTCTGCCTAACGGATTGAAAACTGGGCTGGAAAGAAAAGACAATCAAACAAGATATTGAAATATTCAATCTTTTTGTGTAACTAAATTTTAAATTAAAATAAATGTGATCTGTTCCATTGCCACTGTTATGTAGAATTGCCTAAAATTGTTATTAGAGGCGCACTCCCCAAGGGGCGTAATCAGTGAAGCGAATATCAGTATTTGAATAAAGTATAACTAATAACTAATAACTCTAGTTGCCAGACTTCAGAACACCGTACAAAGTTTTCAGGGCCTCTAATTTTTATATCATAGATTTACTATTTGTAACTATTTGTAACAAGTACTTCCATTTGCAATCATAACTGGGCCATTTTTATATAGCTGTTAGTGAAGAGTGAAGTTTTATAGTTAGACCCCACTTGCGCCTCGTGGTTTATAGAGCCCGGGCCGGACCTCATAAAAGGAGCTGTGCACAAATTACTTCCGCATTTTCTTCAATTTTTTACTTCCTCTCCCTCATTGTCCCACTCAGTTTGTCCAAGTTTCCGTACCCCTCTTTGATCGTCGAACAAAACTCAAATCTTCGCAAAACTTTTCTCACTGTATGAATAATAATACAAAAGAATAAAAAAACGCATAAACTGAATAACATTTAATGAAACAAAACGAACCTCCATTAAAGTTCAACCCCTTTCTTTTCGTTCGACTTTGTCCGACTTGTAATAACCCCCTTCATTCCGTTCCAGTGTGGACCTAAAGCTACCGACAGTCATGTTTAAAGAACCACAATGATAAGCGAATTACCTCTCTCGGGTACTGATCGAAGTTTATGATAATTATAATTCGGCTTTAAGAATGAAACATTTACATGTACTAACTTATTATAAAATGGCAAATAACTTAATTTTGANCACAAATTACTTCCGAATTTTCTTCAATTTTTTACTTCCTCTCCCTCATTGTCCCACCCAGTTTTTCCAAGTTTCCGTACTCCTCTTTGAACGTTGAACAAAACTCAAATCTTCGCAAAACTTTTCTCACTGTATGAATAATAATAAACAAGAATAAAAAAAAACGCATAAACTGAATAAAATTTAATGAAATAAAACGAACCTCCATTAAAGTTCAACCCCTTTCTTTTCGTTCGACTTTGTCCGACTTGTAATAACCCCCTCCCTCCGTTCCAGTGTGGAACTGAAGCTACCGACAGTGATGTTTAAAGAACCACAATGGTGAGCTAATTACCTCTCTCGGGTATTGATCGATGTTTATGGTAATTATAATTCAGCTTTAACAATAAAACATTTATATGTACTAACTTGTTATAAAATGACAAATAACTTAATTTTGAGAGTAGGCTATGTATTATAAAATATTGGAAATGCTAATTACGAGTAAAATCGTCATTTAAGTGTGACCCTACTCGAGATATGACACGATGTCCGTTTATCTCTTCACTTCCTGTAACCGTCAAAATTTAGCACTTTTAATCCCCGTAATGCACAAACCTCACTGCAAAATTTTAGAAACTTTCAACAATAGGCACTAGAGTTATTAAGCTTCAAACAGGGTGAAAAAATTATTTGTATTTCTCGAAGTTTTAAAAACCTGAGTCCAAAATTAAAAATCTTGAAAGAGTCATTTCTTGACCAATCGCCATAAGTTTTCCTCTGTTATATATAACAGCCGGAAAAGTAATTACTAAAAGTACTATCTCTCTCCTTCTCAGCAATGTTAAATATAAATATGAACACACCTGAATTCTACTTGCCGAGTTTTTTTCTCTTTATTCAAACGTTTTCGGCCTATTAGGATAGGCCATCCTCAGGCTTTTCTTTATCGTTCCAAATTGGAACCATTCGTTCGAATTTCATTTTGATTTGAATTTTTGAAATAAGTTAACAACTTTTTGTATATTACATAAATAAACAAAATAAAGTAAATAAATAAAATAAAATAAGTAAAATAAATATGTCCTTATACGCGTTACAAACATTAAATAACATATTTTTACATGCGTCTAAATTTATAAAATAATACCTTCTTATAAACCCCAGTTCCCACTTTATGGATTATTGAAACCCATACATTTTTGTATTTTGTATTTCCATGCTGTTGGTAATGTATTTGCATCCTTTTCATTTAAACATCGGTTCCTCATTTTACTTTTGTATATCTCTATTTTTTCCATTTCCATCGCTATAGACGGTGAGTGCACCGTTCTTATGATCTTCGCTTCATCCCACTTAACTATTGCTCCGTCCGCCTGCACCATGCTTGCCAATATCGTGCTATTAAGTCCTTTATTA
>NW_019386374.1:38803-79076 GCF_000671375.1 Centruroides sculpturatus | reverse complement strand
TAATTATGAGTGGTTGTTGTGTGAGCAATAAAATAAATTTAAAAATAATTTTTAACATCGATGAAAATTGAACGCGAAGTTGATTAATAGCGATATACTAATTAAATGGGATATACTAATATACTATACTAATGAATGTATTTTTTTTTTTCATTCTTTTCAGTTATCCGACAAACACGAGTCTCAAATTGAGTCGAATAATCGATGCTCTACTGTATTGACTTCCTCTATCATACAATACACATGGTCTAAATTATTTCCAGGAATAAATTCCTGAACAAAACGGGTTATTTTTACCTATGGTGCCAAAATGGCAAAATTTCCGGTCGCCATTTCGAACTCTTCTCGAGACTTCGCGATAACCGATGGTTCAAACGGAGCGGTCACGTGTCCTAAATTCAAACATAACTTATTCTAGTCGATTACAGTAATACCCCGAACTTACGCAATAGGTGAGACCGAGCGATAACCGCGTAAGTCGAATTCGCGTAAGTCGGGGTATAATTTTCTCAATTTCTATAAAATCCAAGTCGGATGTGTGTAAGCTAATAAATGTTCTCATTAATCTTATCTCACTTTTTGATTCGTTCACTGTTACAAGAAATCATTACATAGATTCTCTCGAGTTTCCGTAGAAATAACAAACACAGAAATAAATAACACAAAATAAATTGTAGCAATGCGTCGATTCTGCACGATACGTCCGAACATGTAAGCTGAACAATAGTGTGGATGGAGTGAGTAATCAAGAGTGCGTGCCGCTCAAACAAAAGACGAATCGACGAGATTTGAAAATCGCGTAAGTCGGGGTATTACTGTATTGAAATTATTACTCAATGTTAGTGATCCTTTTTTTCCTTTCCTACGTTTCTTTCCTGACGAAGTCGATTCCTCAGCACCTGTGGACGTTTTTTTCTTTGTCTTATTAGTCATTTTGTTTGTTGTGTTGTCCTGTTTTTCCTTCTTTTTTATATTAGTAACTGGTGCGGCGGGAACACACACTGGTTCTATCCATTAAGGTGTTTTTTCGGTACCTGGATATGTCATACTCAAGTGTTTTACGAATATTTGAAATCTTTCTCCGGGGTTTCTAGCTGGCCATTTCATGAACTTCTTATACATAAAGGAATACATGTATGAGTCCGAGAGATCATCCGTGTAATGCTTTGGTAAATTGTTTTTTTATTTTTTAAATAACCACATAACCTTTGAATGTTTTGAGTATGACCGTCCATTTTGGGGTTTACGAAGTTTATTGGATGATTAACTGTTCTGTGTTCAATATCTATTTCTTCAATGTCGTCTGTGTGATTATATCCCTTCCATTCATCGGTTATAGCTAGACTACCAGAAATTACAAATTTAGACAACCCAATTTAGTGTGGTTTCAGATCTGTCGTTCACTTGACAAATGAAGCAACTATTGTCTCCTACGACCCATTTTGTAGATTTCAGTATACGCCCTATTTCGTATTTGCGTTTGCATATTACTGTTTCATCTACTTCGACGGTTTTATTAGGAATTCCGATTTTAAATGAGGTCATGTTATTCATAGCTATAAGCATCACTAAACGTATGTGGTTTGACCAATCGATGCCTGCCTTCTTGAAATACCTGCAGGCTGCAGCAACAGCCAATTTGTTGACGTGCATTCCAAACAAAGGTAATGCCATATGAACTACAAAATTCCATCCATGAAATGTTGCCACATTTGTCCTTAAAAGTTCTATCATAATCTGAATACTTCCTTCCACAATTGTTACGTCTTAACAAACTCGAATTTCTATCACTTCGATAGTATATTTTACAAGTTTTTGAACATAAACTGCACACACCATCGATTAGTTGTAATCCTAATTTTAAAGCAAATTTAAACGCATTATCAATACCTGGTTCCAAATCTAATTCCAAATATTCCCATTTCATTAACTGGTAAAATTTACAGGTTGTACAGTAGAACCGGCCCAAAATTTGCCCGAAATTAAAGTGTGAGATTTNAAAATGTCATTCCGTAAAATGTCCTACAATTGATAGTTCCAAAGCATTGACGTTTGTAGCAAAGCCACAAATTGCTTATATTAAATAATGTAACTTTAAATTAAAAAAAGGTAAAAAACACAGGAAATACAACGAATGTATTAATTTAAAAATTAAACGTTTTTCGTCAAAGAATTATTGTTTTCTTTATTAATTATGTTGTCGGAGATCGATAATGATGCTGCTTGATGTCGAACAACATTTCGACTACGCAAAATTTATAAGGCCAAGCGTAAGCGATGCAAATTCTCGTATTCTCTCGGCCGTATGTTGTCTTTGATTTGTCACACTAAACATTCAACAAAACAGTCAAAATCTATCTGTTCGACAATTAAAATAAAATTTATTTACNCCTGGTTCCAAATTTAATTCCAAATATTCCCATTTCATTAACTGGTAAAATTTACAGGTTGTACAGTAGAACCGGCCCAAAATTTGCCCGAAATTAAAGTGTGAGATTTTCGGTATTTTGGCATTTATGACGTGGTTTATGATCATAGTGTTGTGGCAGTTTCGGTGTTAATTTTTTTATAAATGATTTATTGAGCAAAAGCAAATCTGTTCGAAAAATTACACCTACTCGGTAACTACAAAGCAGAAAAATTTCTATATCAATTTTTCTTGATCGTTTATAATATCATTTATGATATCATAAATGATATTATAAATGGAATAATATCAACACATTTCGCACTCCTGGAAGTGTCTAGCAAATCGCTAGCCACTTCGTAACTGGACATTCAAACTCTGCCTAAACTGACCTTCGTACACTTTTCCTTTCGTAACAAGTTTCATTTACTTTCTGGTTTTTTTGTCTACGTCGTTTTTGATACATTATTAGAGAGGTTTCGGATGACGTTTTCATCGCGAAAACGTGTACGTCGGACGTTCAGCGCTAGTAGCGTAGCGTAGTGTGGGTGGCCGCTCCGGGCGGCACTTTTTAAGGGCGGCAAAATTACGTTTTAGGGGAGCGGCAAAATTTCACAATAAATAAGAATAATGCAGTATCTTGTAAGAATTTGAACCATTTCATTTCATATTTTCGTTTACCCACGACTCGGACCGATTGAAATGAGCACGTAATAGTGTTACTCTGACAATGCCGAAGGGCCTCCCTATACTTCGGCACCACGTGACCGAAGGGTCGACATCGCGTCAGAGAAGATCGCAATGACAAGTTTTCGTCAGGACTGACGCCACTGTGTCTTCACGGCTAGACACAGAAACCGTTTCGTTCGGGCGTGTGAGCGGTCGCGTGTGTTAGCGAACAGAGTCGGGATGGAAGGAGAGACAGCGCACCGGAAGTGACTTACTCATAGACATTTTAACGTAACAACTGTTTAATGGTTAACGATAAGCTATACATTAGGGCTGCTGTTAGATACATTTCTCGATTTGATAAGTATTACATATTAAGATATGACCCGATTCGAGAGAGAGTTTACAGAAGTTCGCGTGTCGATAATTCCCTTGTATGAAATCCCAAAAGAAGACAGTTCTGGACTCAGAAGACAGAAGACAGTTTTTATTTCCACAGTTATTAGTCGAAGAAATATCCACAGGCGAGGAAATATCCAAATATTTTAGCACAGGGAAACCTTGAGTGGTCTGATCGAGGAACTGGTGACGACTGCCTCACTTTGTTGTCTGTTTTTCATGTTGGATTGTTGAAACGGAGATATTAGGTCGAAAGGTGCTGAGAAAGCGTCGTTATTAAGCCTGAGAACTTAGCAGATGTTTAGCTCCCAGGTGTAAAAGTTGACAGTTATCGAATGAAAGTATGGCTACAATGTGATCTTATGATGTAATGATATAAACACACGGAAAGTCTGGATTCGGATACTGATAAATACATTATTAGTATAGTATATTAGGATATTAGTACAGTAGCCTCGAAAACTCGACCTAATGTGGACCGAAGGGTGGCCGAGTTTGTGAAAATGCCGGGTTATCGGGAATGGGGTTAAAAAAGGATAAGTATGCGTGTTTCCTCAGAAAATATTGTACTGTACTTGTATGTACTGTTTGCTTGAGAATACAACAGAGAATAAACTGCCCAAATACTCTTAAACAAAGTAAAAGTACGTCCTTTATGAAGGCATAGAGCCTTTACTACATGAAAATGAAAATTAATGAATACACAGTGTACAGTAATTTACTTGATAAGACAGACCTTAGAAAAATACTTTATGAGGCATAAAGCTGTCTATAATGAAAATTAATTAACTAAGGATTTTTTTACCCTGCCAGGGTGTGGCCGAGTTATCCGGAGTGCCGGGTTATCGAGTGCCGAGTTTTCGAGGCTCTACTGTATATCCCATGTAATTAGTTTATTAGTATATCGTTATTAACCAACTTCGCGTTGAATTTTCATCGATGTTTAGCCTAACAGATATTTTAAAAATAATAATCGTCACTATTGTATCGTTAAAAATTACTTTTAAATTATTTTATTGCTCACGAAACAAACAACCACTTATAATTAGAAAATTAAGTCTCCTTCAATGGTCGAACCGTTGATGCCAGCTAAAACACGCAAAAATTTAACAAAAATAATATTAAAGTAGCCAAGACATAGCCAAATATTGTAGCGCCACATCGCTAGCGGACGTTTGAAATTTGCCGACTAGAACGGTCGGTTAACCGATGTGACGGTTAATCGGGCGTCGGATAATCGATGCTCTACTGAACAACTTTTTTCAAAGAAAAGTTCTTTGTTTCAGTCATTTCTTTCGTTATTCGCACCATCAGTAGTTCATAAAAATAACTAAAACTCACGGAGACGACCTTCCTTTTTAGGCTACTGCCTCCGTAGTTAAAGTGCAAAAATGATAAAAGCGTCACCCGGTGTTCTTGCCACAATCACATAATACAGTACACTTTAAGTAAAAATAATAAGTTTGACATGGCCAACGATTATTTAATATTACGTCTCCGTGAGTTTTAGTGATTTTTATGAACTGCTGATGATGCGAACAACGAAAGAAATGACTGAAACAAAGTATTTTTCTTCGAAAAAAGTTGTACTTATATTTATTATATTAATATTAAATAATCGTTGGCCATGTCAAACTTATTATTGACAAGACTATGTCTTATTTATAAAATCGTACTGCCGTTTTATGTTACCAGCTTAGAGGTATGAAGGAGTAGGGGAAATACGTACAAAATGACATACGGTTTTATTTTAGGTTCATAACTCTTTATTGTTAAATCACAGCACTGTCATATTCTACATCAATCATCTTTGGTTCTTTACCTATAAAATATACTAAACATTTACAATATTAATTAAAATAATAGAAAAAAATATTGTAAGTTTAATTGAGATCATCCAAAATCCATTTTGTCCATATACTATGGACAAAATGACACATTACGTAAGGACAAAATGACATACACGTAAAAACTATAAAATTACTGACAAAGTTCNTATAAAAGACTTCTCTCGGAAATAAAGCGAGACATTGAGTAGCATGTAAAAAGAGTTGCAGTACCATATGAAACTGCTATAATAAATAACGCCATTTTTATGATTGTATTCATCTCTGTGAATAGTGCAGCACAAGTCATGTAAATACCGTAGCGTTAAGTAATTCGAAGGATGTATTCACGAATGCCATTAAATTATTCAGATACACAAGTTCGGTGTGTTCATGGACCAAATGATTCAAACTAGATTTTGAAATTTTTCATTTCATTTGAATTTCGAAGAAATCCTCGGATAAACGGCAAAACGTCTTTTGTACAACCCGACCGGTGATAGCAATTTGCGAAAAGATTAGCAATGACTGTCACGTTTGTAATTAATGACACAGATGAGAGCAGAAACGGATGAAGTTTTAATAAGCAAGGAAGGCATGCATGACATGGAAAAGTTTTTCTCCAGCTCCGAAGTTTTCAACAGAAAAATCAACGGAAATAAAGGTATCAGTATCTCCAGCTCTTCCGGGCTTCAATATTTGTAATTATCCCTTCGAACTAAGCGAAACTGATCTTCTGGTGTACGAAGTATCAGCTAACGGTATAAAAAACACACGGAGAATTTGCGTAACGAAGAAAATATACCGGGACAGGAAACAAAGTGTGTAGATTATACTATATATTTGAAAGAGAACAGTAGTAGTTCAAGTTCTTCTTAAGCAAAAAACGGATATTTAGAAAGATTATCATGGGGTGAAGGCAAATGCTTTTTCTGTTTTCATCGGAAAATGTGATTACGAGACTGCAATTGAAACACTAGAGAAGTTGAAACGTTTGAAACCCAAGATGACACAGAAGAAATGTTTTGTGTGTATTTTTTATTTTGTGTGCGAGAAATGCGACGTTACTACAATTCAGACTTTCAGAGAAGCGTTTTTTTCTGCCAATTCTGTTATTATGAAGCGTTATCCCATCTTTATATTTATTAACCCAGTCGAAAACGATTATTTTCTTGACGAGATTCGGATCATTTCTGAAATAAATGTAAAAGTTTAGGTTCTTGTTATAGTAAGTTAAGTGAAGTTTATCTGATTCTGTTATGTGCCAAAGAAAAATTGAAAGAAACCAGCCAAATATATCCATCAATCTTGGAAAGGAATAGTCAATATATTCATCAACTTTAGTAAGAAGATGGAAGATGTATTACGCCTACTTAACAGTAAGAAACAACACTAAACCAAACTTAATATAATTCTGTACTATATCCGTATAAGCTTGTATATTCATATAGTGTTTTATTGTTTAATTAGATGTACGTAGGTTTTATAGCGTTGATATAGTCAACTTATCCTACCTGTAAAGAGAACATCAACTTGTGCTGTATAAGTGTCATTGCATCTATTGCGTGTTTAATGGTATGTTTTTAAAAGTTACATGATTTTGAATTGAGTTGTATAATTTTATTTTTAAGAGTGTAATAATCAAATATTGTATATGTTCTTTCTTATCAGTTGACTGATGAGGGGCTATGCGCCCGAAACGTGTAAAAGTACCGGTATCAACTGAATAAAGAGGAAAAACGCCAAGTGTTTAATTAATAACACAGTCTTGTGTTTAATAATCAATAGAATTTATATATTTTAAATGATTTAGCGTAGAGAGTAGAAAATTTAATCACTGTACAATATACATTGAAAATGAATTTGTCTCATACTTGAAATCCTTTTATTTTACCATTTAGTTAATCATCATTCTGAAAATACAGTAAACAGAAACTAATAATGAGAAGAATGAAATCCATAATTCACTCTTAAAAATTTGTATTTTACTCTTGCCTACCAGTTGAGAGTTTTTCTTATCGAGAAAGTGTTGTAAGGGAAGTATACTTAACACACATTACATAAAAATACAACATTCTTTTTATTTAAATGTAACATACACAAGTTTACATTTAACAATAGAAATGAAAAACAATATGAATAATACATTTTAACGTTAAACTCGTGTAAATTTAAGTTTTATATAATTTATTTCATGTATGATGTTGTTACTTTCAGATGTTCTCACGATGAAAAACAAAGTTTGAAGAAAATATTATCCAAGATTATAGAAAAAAATTGTATACAGTATTAGATACACTGCTTGATTTACATCAGTGCTCTTCTTTAAAAATATAAAAGAAGCAGCAGATCCACTGCAAGGATATAAACAGAGAATTAATGAAGATATAAATACTCTTGAAGAATGATTTACAGATATTGTTTACTTTAATATGTGTCCTCCCTGATTAGCTGTTGAAAATATTAGTAACATAATATATTTATACTCGAATATTATTATCTCTGAAACTGCTCTTTCGTGTGTTTTGATGCAGAAATGTTCTTTTAGATATAGAGATTATTATATAATTAAATACTATTATTAATTTAATTATTGTTTTATAAAACTTTTTATTATACATTGATAAAATATTATTTAAAACGATGTTTTTAATTGCAGAGAAATGGAACCAAAAAAAATATTCATGTAAACAATGTAAGAAGAATTTCAAAACTAAACAAAGTTTGCAAAGGCATGAAAGAATCCATACGGGAGAGAAGCCATACATTTGTGACGAGTGTAAAAAGAAATTTTCACGAAAGGAGCCTTTAATTGCACACCTTCGGATCCACAGTGGAGAAAAGCCTTACAGTTGTGACAAATGTAAAAAGAAGTTTGCAGAAAAATCAAACTTAATTNTTTGACCTCACTTTGCTCCTAAACTCTAACGAGGAGAGACATCTTTTTACTTCATTTAGTTTATCCTTTCGATTCCACAGCCGTGCCGATCTTGGATTTATATAATATCTCGACACTATTGTAAATATCGCGTAGCCGATCCAAATTAAGTAAATTATTTACCTGGGTCATTTCTCAATTTTTACGGGCAGAACAAAAGACGTGGACTTCACAGACTAGGTAACATTATAATCGGGTTAAACTGTATATTGTTTGTGCAAAATAAAAAAAGTAATTTCGGACCGTACAATAGCCACGATTATTTTTTTCAAAAACGGGTAATTTTTGTTACTCATCGACAAAAATTCAACCCGGGCCGACATGCAACGGAGAGAAATTTCGAAATTGGATAGGTTAATTTCACCGAAAATGCATCGTGGCCGGCGAAGACTGGACGATCACGCTCAAAACCAGCAATACCGAAGAAGATTACCGATTATGTTCTCTTTTCAAGAAGTTAATCTCGTCCTTGTCAAATCGTAACTAGTGAATTTCTTTATAGAATGTTGCGGTGTTACCACTGTGTAACTCGAGTAAAGTTCGTCAAACTGTAGTCCGCGNCCTACAGGTATATGTGATTAGACCTCTAGCACTTTTTAGCAAAACAAATGTGTATTTTTCTCTAAATGTTCATTTACATTTCCGTATCTGATCCCAACTTTTCAAATTGCAGCCAAAAAAATTTAAATGGACTTATTGAATAATATTTTTTCATATCCGATGTAAAATAACAGTTATAAACACCAAAAGATTTATTAAAACGAGCAATCAGTCCCCACTGTACTCGGCTAGAGATTGGTTCGGTTAAGCTTTTAAGTAAAATTACGGCTTTTTCAGCAGGGTTTTATTTATGTCCCCAATTCCCTAATCGCTTAATTATTTAACTACTTCTTAAGTAGAAATAAGTCGAAACCGGTTACTTTGTACTCGAACATTTGTAGTCTCGGGAAAAAAGTGGAAAGACAAATTTTTATGACAAACGGATACATAAATCGTAAATTTAAGGAAAACAAATTCTACAGCTTTCTCTGTACCTGGTGCATCTCTCTCATTCATTAAATTTAGTTGTAAATGATGCTATCAAAGTAACAGTTAATATTTTAACATTGTACAAGAATTGTACATGTTTTTTTCTACATCCCCTTATAGATGGGACACACAAAATCGTAATATCACTGATTTAACATTGAAATCCGTGAGTAATATAAGATCGGAGAGCGGGATAAAAATATTAAATATTTTAATGGATTTTTTTTTAAACTCCTATCAACTATACGGAATTATCGTAAAAACATACCAGTAAATTCTTATCGGTTGNCCTTTGACCTCACTTTGCTCCTAAACTCTAACGAGGAGAGACATCTTTTTACTTCATTTAGTTAACCTTTCGATTCCACAGCCGTGCCGATCTTGGATTTATATAATATCTCGACACTATTGTAAATATCGCATAGCCGATACAAATTAAGTAAAAAATGATCAGTTTCTCAGTTAATTTTTACTGACAGAACAAAAGACGCAGAACACGTGGTCGAGGTCATCGCGGACAAGGTAGGAGAGACATCTTTTCGCTTCACGTTAATTAACCTTTCGAGTCGACAGCCGTGCCAATCTTGGATTTGTATTATATCTCGACACTATTGTAAATATCGCGTAGCCGATCCAAATTAAGTAAATTATTTGCCTGGGTCATTCTCAATTTTTACCGGCAGAAGACTGAACGATCACGCTCAAAACCAGCAATACAGAAGAAGATTACCGATTATGTTTTCTNATTGTCATTTTTATTTTTTTGATGTCGTTGAGTGGTGGCGTTTTCAATTTAGCGGTTTCTATTAGGTACGCTGGTTGTCTCGTGTGACGTCATAAAGTAATAACGCTAGCGGATTCACGCTCTACACTATTTTTGTCATGGGAGAAAGGCCGTGTGGTGGTTTTTCTCTCTTATTTTTTACTAGAATAAGTGCACCACTCCTATGGATGTATAACAGTAAGAATACATGAAACAAAGTAAACATAAAATTAGTATTCGGCTTTTAGTGAAAACGAAAATGTGAAATTAGAAATACTGTAGTCTTTTCTTCCATATATTGTTAACATAATTGTAAAAAGCATCAAACAGTGGCTTCTGAACAAGCTTATCGAGTGGACATGGCCACTTGAAACCAAGCGTAAAAATTTCTAATTTCGGAATAAATCTATTTTGATTGTAAATTGGACAATGATAGATCATATGGTCGACGGTGTCTAGGTTTTCTGTAGAGGAAAAGCAAGAAGCAGTTTCTGCCCGGTTATACATCGCCAGGTAGCTTCTAAAATTCAGTAAGTAGTTGAGCAAAAGCAAACGTTAAATCTCTAAGTAGTGATGAGAACTTGCATTCAACACTAAGAAAATAAAGTATTGTTATTCTACCAGTTTTACTGCTTAACTACTTTTACTGATTCTACTTTTGCATAGCGTTGTCACGAATATAATTTTTGAGGCTGTGAGAGGAATGCGAGTGTAGTCCGAATCAGTGTCCTTTGCAGCTGACTTAGCATCAAAGTCGACTTTTTCATTTCCTAGTATACCAGTATGGCCAGGAACATGTATAAAAGCTATCTTATTTAAAAGATTTTTAATATGGTGCTGGATATATGCGATTTTATTGCTATTGCAATTAGGATTTAATAGAGCTTTTAGGACAGACTGAGAATCACTGTAAATGTTGACAGACAGAGTTTCGTTTGGTAGTGAAGTGGCCCACTGAACAGCTTGGTAGTCAGAATCTTCTTCAGCTTGATAGATGGAGGTATGTGGGAGGTACTGTACCTGTACCTTCTAACGTATTTTTGGCAAAATATGTCAGTTTGGAGGAAGATACAGACTTTTGAGCCGACAAGAAGAGAGTTTTTGGACCCATCTGTGTAGATATTAATGCCTGCATGATTATCCATGGAGGAAGCGGATGACACCAAATAACCTTGTTTACAGGATGATGATCAGAGATAGTAGGGTAATTGCAATGTGGTAGCGTATGAACAGCCGTAGATAGAAGTAGAGACTGTTGTTGAGTCTTGACATTTGTAATTCTGATGTAGTAATTTAGAACCTTTTCTTACAATTCATAGTGCAAAAGAAGTTCTGCTAGTATCAGAGGCATTAATAGAAACAGTTCTGCAGCACTTCGAAATTCTGATGGCACCAAATGCTTTGAAGAGAGAGTAATTTACTTGCTACTGAATTTTTACTAGTTACATGACCCCAGCTAGAGGCCGCGTAAAGTAGCGTTGGTTGTATTGCCCCNATGCCACTATATATAAAACAAAACATCTTTAATATGGAATATAATAAAATTAAAACCAGAACCAGCAAGCCCACCAATATGGCCAAACATCTATATGACTTAAAAAAGAAATTTATTTTGGATGGATACCCTAATCGATTAATTAGTACATGGGAAAAGAAAATAAATGATAAAATAACTAACAAGAAACATGATCAGAAGAAACAAAACCCAGATATGAAATACATTAGTTTTCAGTATATAAAAGGCTTATATGAAGAAATTAACAAACAAATGCGAAAAGTAAACATAAAACTTGCACCAATACGAAAAACTTCAAGGCAGAATAAAAAACAAAGTAAAGAGACTAAAGAAGAAACCAAGAATGTGGTCTACGAGATCCCATGCACTTGTAAAAGATGCTAATATTTGTATAGGTTAAACCAAACGTAAAGTAAATACAAGATTAAAAGAACATATTGCAGATATGAAATATCACAGATTAAATTCCGTTTTTCATGATCATTGCCTACTAAATAACTGTAATATAGATAAAGCTAATGTAAAAATCTTATATAAAGAAAAGAATACATATACAATAGATCGTCGTTTATCCGAAGGCCGGTTATCCGAAACGCCGGTTAACCAAAAGCATTCCAGTCGGCAAATTTAAATTTTCGCTAGTGCTGTGGCGCTGCAGTCTTTGGCTATATCTTGGGCTACTCCAATATTTTTGTTGGTGTGTGTGTTTTAGCTGGCAGCACTGGCACTTTTATGTAATGTTTTTTCTGAGGACTGTGTATTGTGCTGAATCGAACGTTTTTGATACTAGATTAACTTCTAAAATATAATTTTTTTTGTTTTTATAGTTTTCTATATATTTATGTTGTTTGTAAAAAATAAAGAAATAATTTTTAACGATANATGTGACAAATGTGCACGATTTTCTTTGCACAACTTTATAAAATCTGGTTGCTTTTTGGTCAGCATCGGTCTCGAGTCATCTTCGAGTTGAAGTCGGTGACGATGTTTAGTTTTCGTGTTTGTCATGGCCGAAAATCCGCTCTCGCAGAGGTATGTTGTGCAAAATGGTAATAAATATTTCATTGCCGCTTCGCTGACATGATAATAATGATAATTGTAAAATTAACACAAATTGTGTTAATTGTACAATTTTTGTTTCTTGCGTAAGAATTTCATTTAGATTTTTTCACAAAAGCATTTTTTAGATGAAATTTCGAGAATATTTTTAGTTATAAATAAACGAATTTGTGCATTCAACATCGTGTTGTAAATTGCCGACTTTTTGATGGTCCACCCAGTATTTTTTTGATCGCTTCACCTCGTGCATTTAAATTTTAAATCGACCGATTTTAGATTGCCGCGCCTACCCCTTCATGCAATTTCGCGTACCCCTGGGGGTACGCGTACCACTAATTGGGAACCATTAATTAGGACAGTGCATATTTCGCGCTAATTCGTAATATAGGAAATCCTCGTATATTCAAACTATACTATTTGTTCCGGCTGCGGATATACAAATTTACACGTTAAGGGTCGTCCATAAATTACTTAAGATATTTTGGGGTGGGTGGGGTCAAGGATTTCTTACGATTTCTTACTCAGGGGTAGGGGGTAATAAATCTCGTCTTACGTAGTATTCTCATTTTTTTATCTCGTTGAGTGGTGGCGTTTTGAATTTGGCGGTTTCTATTAGGAACGCTGGTTGTCTCGTGTGACGTCATAAAGTAATAACGCTAGCAGATTCACGCTCTACACTATTTTTGTCATGGGAGAAAGGACATGTGGTGGTTTTTCTCTCTTATTTTTTACTAGAATAAGTGCACCACTCCTATGGATGTACAACACTAAGAATACATGAAACAAAGTAAACATAAAATTAGTATTCGGCTTTTAGTGAAAACGAAAATGTAAAACTAGAAATTAGAAATACTGTAGTCTTTTCTTTCATATATTGTTATCATAATTGTAAAAAGCATCAAACAGTGGCTTCTGAACAAGCTTATCGAGTGGACGTCGCCACTTGAAACCAAGCGTAAAAATTTCTAATTTCGGAGTAAGTCTATTTTGATCGTAAATTGGACAATGATAGATCATATGGTCGACGGTGTCTACGTTTTCTGTAGAGGAAAAGCAAGAAGCAGTTTCTGCCCGGTTATATACATCGCCAGGTAGCTTCTAAAATTCAGTAAGTAATTGAGCAATAGCAAACGTTAAATCTCTAAGTAGTGATGAGAACCTGCATTCAACACTAAGAATGTCTTGTTATTCTACCAGTTTTACTGCTCTACTACTTTTACTGATTCCACTTTTGCATAGCGTTGTCACGAATATAATTTTTGAGGCTGTGAGAGGGATGCGAGTGTAGTCCGAATCAGTGTCCTTTGCAGTTCACTTAGCATCAAAGTCAGCTTTTTCATTTCCTAGTATGCCAGTATGGCCAGGAACATGTATAAAAGCTATCTTATTTAGAAGATTTTTAATATGGTGCTGGATATATGCGATTTTATTGCTATTGCAATTGGGATTTAACAGAGCTTTTAGGACAGACTGAGAATCACTATAAATGTTGATAGACAGAGTTTCGTTTGGTAGTGAAGTGGTCCACTGAACAGCTTGGTAGTCAGAATCTTCTTCAGCATGATAGATGGAGGTATGAGGGAGGTACTGTACCTGTACCTTCTAACGTATTTTTGGCAAAATATGTCAGTTTGGAGGAAGATACAGACTTTTGAGCCGACAGAAAGAAGCTTTTGGACCCATCTGTGTAGATATTAATGCATGCATGATTATCCATGGAGGAAGCGGATGACACCAAATAACCTTGTTTACAGGATGATGATCAGAGATAGTAGGGTAATTGCAATGTGGTAGCATATGAACAACCGTAGATAGGAGTAGAGACTGTTGTTTGAGTCTTGACATTTGTAATTCTGATGTAGTAATTTAGAACCATTTCTTACAATTCATAGTGCAAAAGAAGGATCTCTGCTATTATCAGAGTCATTAATAGAAACAGTTCTGCAGCACTTCGAAATTCTGATGGCACCAAATGCTTTGAAGAGAGAATAATTTACTTGCTACTGAATTTTAGTTACATGACCCCAGCTAGAAGCCGCGTAAAGTAGCGTTGGTTGTATTGCCTCATTATATAGAAGTTTACAAGCTTTATGATTTATTCCCCAAGTGCACCTAGCACATTTTAGAAGCAGGTAGTTTATGTATTTTATTGACTTTATCTAAGATGTAATTAATATGGCAACGGAATGTGGTTTCTATTGTCTCTTGTTTCATTTTGTATGACGTTTCTGTTTACACGTGCACAAACTAGTCGATCAAAAAAACTTCGAACGATAGTAACCTACGAGCGTAATGATATATTATGAAAGAAAATCTTCAGGCATACATGATACTGACATTATGTGTTTTATATATATACATATTATGGGACTTTATGAGCACGTTTATAATTTGCCTCATTTTTTGACAGAGAAACGCTGCCTAAATATTTCGGTGTTTAGTCCGGAAAGCGTAGTGGCAGTAGGTAGATGATCTAGGTTATATACGACCTTTCGCTTTAAACCAGAAGTTACGTTATTTTATTAAATTAAATTAAATACCTACAAAAGTGATGCAGATAGTTTATTTAATTTAGTTATACCAAAGGCAAAAAGCAATTTTTATAATAATTACGTTATTTCAGTTTTAAATTTTTTTGAAAACGAGTTATTGACTAAGTTTCTATCAGAAAAAGTATAATGTACTGTACAAGGGCAAATTACCTGGAAATGCTTAAGACATTAGACGTTTTCTGGTGGAAAAACTATCAACAACAGATTTATAAAATTATCTCGCCATTTTTCGACTTTTAATCACCAAAATTTAATAGCCTGATTGTTTCTAATAAAGAAACCTAACCGCAAAATTTTAAAAATTTTCTACAAAAAGCATAGGACTTGTTAAATAGAACACGAAAATATCTTCTAAACTTCAGTTTTCGGTAGAAAATGAACGTCACCTTTCGTTCCCTCAAAACCACGTGACTACGGATAGACTCACTAAATGTCGTGTAAAGTATCTAAGTACCAGTTAGAAACACGTTTATGTTTACAAGCTGAACTTTTAAAATTATTTAAACGGCTCGTAATTGTTAAAATAGGTTATAATAACTTTTTAAAGTATTATCTCGGTAATTTTTAATTTTTTTATATATATTTTTTTAATCAATTTTTTAAAAACCTTTTTTAAAAATTAAAAAAACTACAAGACTTAATACACGACAGTTATCTTTTGTAGAAAATAACCATCGTTTTTTAGGTATAACCGCATTTTATCAGAGACAAAATACTAAGGTTTACAAATGTAACAGTGAGAACAGAGGGTAGTCTGATCTAAATACTACCACTTCACAGGGTCTAGGAGGGCGCGTTTTATGTAGTGTTCGTATTGTGTTCATTCTTGACCAGTTCTGCCGTTTCTAGGGTAATTATCTTTTTCTAGAGTAATTTCAACCTCTCAGAGTAATGTTTCGGGTAGTCTTGTATTTAAGGTTAATCTAGGGTAGAACTACTCTGTGTTCTGATGCTATTACTCATCGCTCCACAAATTTCGCTGGAAAAAGTGTTAGCCTAAAACCATCCTGTTTTTCCCTATAACTGGAGAGTTTTAGGATAGGACAACGGAAGCTAAAGAAATAATGCAGATTGATGTATCCGAAGTATCACTGTACAGTACACGGTGTACACTGTACAGTTATACTTCGGTTTTCGTCGATAATCCGTCCGAAAACAATCGGCAAAATCTGAAACCGATGGTAACCGAAGTCAACGAAAACCGAGGTATTACTGTATATTACACCCGAGTAGGATTTCGCTTTTCTTAACCTTCATACCATTGAGCCATTGACACTCTCCATATGAGATGTAAATTAATACCTCTAATAAAGCCTAAAAATCCTAAGACATTTTAGTTATAAAATTTTCAAAAACAATACCAATTGTTCTGATTATTATTTCACAATAACAGTACAGTGATCTGCATCATAGAATCGTTCGTCTTATTTTTTTTTTTATTTGAGCTCGGAGAGTTTTCTCAATTTAGGGTAATTTTCTGCAGTTGAAATTGGTTCGATTGCTTTGAATAGGGTGCCTAATATTGATAGGGGACGTGTAGCTCTCAGAAATGTTTTAGCTGTTGTTATGAGCATTAATACATCAGGTGTCTATCAGTTAGGAAAGAAGGAGTCTTCTCGATTGACTTTATGCTCGTAATGAATTTACAATTTCTACAGTAACTTTATTAACATTCAGAACGCACCCTCAACTATAATAATACTCGGCTTTCAGCATAACAATAACAATAAAATAACAATCCGCCTTAACATCTGGAAGTAAGCAAGGTAAGAGCCGCTGGGAAGGTCGGAAGTCGTCGGTGGGTCCTTTCCGGCAACAAATCGGTGACTTATTTTCTTGTCAAGGATGGCGTTACGTTCTGTTACGCGTTACGCGAGTGGAGGAGAGTCAGAGAGGTTCGACGGTAAAACGCAGGCAACAGTCCAGTAAAGACATCATTGACAACAAAACAAAGGTTTATTAAAATTAACTAAAGAAAGAGGTTTCAACTTTAACTACGTTACATCCCTTCCGTAATTAGAGATGTAACTAGCCATTCCTGTGCCCTGTGCAAGCATTTAGGCCCCTAAATTTATTTGGTTTTGGGAAAATAATAAAACAAATACATTACAATAGATTTTTAATAAGATTTATTTTAATTGAATGTTTCTGGCTTTCATTTCAGAAAATTCATTAGTTACACCATCATAATTAATATTTTTAACGATATTGTATTCTATTGAAATAATAGAAATATTGATAATCGTTCTTGTCTGATAGTTGATCTTAAATAATTTTTTATTAAGTTTAACTTGCTAAAATTTCTCTCGCACGAAGCAATAGAAACGGGAGGAGTTAGAAATATTCGAAGAGCGATATTGATATTTGGGTAAGACTCAATTAAACCAAAATCATGCCTGTAGAATATTAAGCGGAGATACAGTTTCTATAGTTTGTATAAGAGTCGTTACTTCAAAATTAAAAGTTTTGAAGTAACGACTTCAAATATTAAAAAGTAAAAATTAAAAGTAAAATTGAAAGTTTCAAAATTTAAACTTTTAATTTCACTTGTGAGTTCGTACTTTTTTAAATTTTTCTATATTTAATAGCGAGATCTGCAGCCAAATTTTTTTAAATCAGCAAACTCATGCATTATAAAGACGAGCCACAGTGAAAGCAAAAATTGTCGCAGATAGTTTTCATTTTTTCATAACACCAATCGATTTGACACAATAGAGTGTCAAGAACACTGTAAATTTGTATTTTAAATAATCTTTCAGGTGTCAAGTTACTTCCTTTATCTGGTGTTTTATCTATTTCCATAATCTTAACTTTTTTTTTTTTTTTCGTTTATTAAGAAATCCCTTTTCTATACATTTTGGTTTGTTTTAAGAATATGATCAATAATAGCATCTGTTAATATTGTTGGCCAGAAAGCTATATCATTTATTACTTCCATGTATCTATATATATCGAAGCGTTTTTTTGGACTATTTCTATCTTCTGCGTTTTCGCAATCCCTCTTTTCAGTAGCATTTTAAAGACTGCGGGAGCTCCTTCGGGGCACTACGCGCCCGCATAGTTCGGTTACCGCTTAATCCGTCGTTCAGGTATACACCACACAGTGGCGTACCGTGGGTGTCAGCCCCCCGGGGCGGAGGAAAATTTCGGCCCCCCTTATTTAGGTATTTCAATTTAAAAGACCAAAATTCAGTTTTGTCAAAGAACAAGCAATGAAATTCTGTGCTAGTGCAGCGACCTGTTTAAAATAGTTCTATTGGATATTAGTGGTGTATATGAACGCGAATGAATCTTACAGGAAAAAAAGTCAACAGATTTCGCAGAATTTCATCGGATTAAAAATTACCAGTTCATCTGGACCAGGAGCCGATTCCTGGACTGTCCGGACGATAGCACTGTCGTAGGCGCGATGCAATTATAGGTTAGGATGTTTCAAATTTTTACAAGATATTATTATTATTTATTGTGCAATTTTGCCGCCCCCTAAAAAGTGCCGCCCGGGGCTGGACGCCCCTGCCGCCCCCACTACGGTACGCGACTGACACCACATATGCGTACCACTATAAAACAAAAAATGATGTCAGAATTTCTGCACGCCTTTTACAACCTGGAGCCTAAGATTTTATTCGGGAGTTACCGTTTTCAATTTAGTAATTTTAAAAAAATCCTCGGGCAGATTTATTTTTGTTACAAAANACGAAATGTATATGATCAAATTAACGTTTCAATTGCAACACAACAAGGTGGATTCTTTTTTTTAGACGCTCCAGGTGGCACTGGTAAAACATTTATTATCGCACTGATACTTGCGCGGATTCGATCTCAAAATCATATTGCATTGGCCATTGCTTCATCAGGCATTGCAGCAACGTTACTTGATGGTGGACGGACTGCGCATTCAGCACTTAAATTACCTTTGAACGTTCATACAAATCCCGAAGCTATGTGTAACATAAAGAAGCATTCAGGCATGGCTGAAGTTTTGAGAAAATGTAAAATTATTATCTGGGATGAATGTACAATGGCCCACAAGCATTCGCTTGAAGCTCTCGACAGGTCCCTGAAAGATATCAAAAATAATGCTCGGCTTTTCGGTGGTGCTCTACTGCTGCTGTCTGGTGATTTCAGACAAACATTACCAGTCATTCCACGCGCGACATATGCAGATGAAATAAACGCATGTTTGAAAGAATCTTATCTATGGTCAAGTGTCACTAAATTATGCCTTACTATTAATGTGCGCGTTCGACTTCAAAATGATCCATTAGCGTCAGGATTCTCTGAACAATTGTTAGACATTGGCAACGGAAAAATTCAATTGTATGAAGATACACAATATATTCGACTTCCAGAGAATTTTTGCAACATGGTGGCTACCAAAGATGAGTTAATAACAAGTATCTTTCCAGATTTAAGACATAATTATACTAATCATGAATGGCTGCGAGAGCGAGCTATTTTAGCCGCAAAAAATTTAGATGTTGACGCCATCAATTTTAAAATACAACAGTCATTGCCTGGTGATGAAATTACATTTAAATCGATTGACACTGTTGTTGATCCTGAAGAAGTTGTCAACTATCCTGTAGAGTTTCTAAATTCACTAGATTTACCTGGAATGCCACCACATAATTTGCGACTTAAAATTGGCTCACCTATAATTTTGCTTCGAAATTTAAATGCCCCAAAATTGTGTAATGGCACACGATTAGTTGTAAAAAAAATCATGGGCAACATTCTTGAAGCCACTATTTTGAGTGGAAAATTTCAAGGTGAAGTTGTACTTTTACCACGGATCCCAATGATTCCTTCAGATTCGATTATACCATTCAAACGTTTACAATTTCCAATCCGCTTAGCATATGCTATGACTATAAATAAGTCACAAGGCCAAACAATGACAATTTGTGGCTTAGATTTAGAAAACCCATGTTTTTCTCANATGATGTCAGAATTTCTGCACGCCTTTTACAACCTGGAGCCTAAGATTTTATTCGGGAGTTACCGTTTTCAATTTAGTAATTTTAAAAAAATCCTCGGGCAGATTTATTTTTGTTACAAAATTAACATTTTGTAACAAAAATAAAATAAAAAATATAATTTTTTGTGAACAGCAGTTTGGGCCCCTCTTCCAAGTGGGCCCTGTGCGGGTGCACCTGTTGCACCTGCCTAGTTACGGCTCTGTCCGTAATACTCTATTTTTCTAATGCGCGAAGAGCTGAGAGAGGGTTTACAACAATGCTTTCATATCTATTGAACAATATCGGTGTGATATTTTTCTCTAAGATCTTTTCAACAGTGGTTCGGGTTGTAGTACAAGGTCCTATGGTTGGTGTCGTAAAGAGTGGCAGTGGAAAATACAATGCCGCCTTCGACGTTTCGACTCCCGATCAGCGACTCCTCTGAGGGGAAGACTGGCTTTTATACCTTCGTGGTGGGAAAATATATCACGAGACCGATTGTTGAAAGTTAAAGTTGCTGTTAAAATAACAAAATGACGAATTTGGCCGGTAAGTGTAAACTATACACAGTTTCATCGTGAGAATGTTTATGTTTGGACAGGAAGGATTATAAAATTCCCACGAACTCTATAGTTCATTTCTGTAGGTACAGGATTAAATTCTTTTACGAAATTAAATAAACTTCGAATTTCACAAAGGGTTTATAATATGTCACTGTAAAAGATATTGTATTGATAAAAATGTAAATGTTGCCCAAAGAACATAAAATGCATGAATAATTAAATATTGTTGTAAAGTAACCAAGTTAAATTTCTGTATATGGTGAATAATTTTGTTANATAACCATATTACACTTTACGATTGGTCAATTTAAATTATAATACAAATCTATATAAATAAAAATGTAAATGTTCATTTACATTTCCGTATCTGATCCCAACTTTTCAAATTGCAGCCAAAAAAATTTAAATCGACTTATTGAATAATATTTTGTCATATCGGATGTAAAATAACAGTTATAAACACCAAAAGATTTATTAAAACGAGAAATCAGTCCCCACTGTACCCGGCTAGAGATTGGTTCGGTTAAGCTTTTAAGTAAAATTCCGGCTCTTTCAGCAGGGTTTTATTTATGTCCCTAATTCCCCAATCGCTTAATTATTTAACTACTTCTTAAGTAGAAATAAGTCGAAACCGGTTACTTTGTACTCGAATATTTGTAGTCTCGGGAAAAAAGTAGAAAGACAAATTTTTATGACAAACGGATACATAAATCGTAAATGTAAGGAAAATAAATTCTAGAGCTTTTTCTGTATCTCGTGCATCTCTCATTCATTAAATTTAGTTGTAAATGACGCTGTCAAAGTAACAGTTAATTTTTTAACATTGTACAAGAATTGTACATGTTTTTTTCTACATCCCCTTATAGACAGGACACACGAAATCGTAATATCACTGATTTAACATTGAAATCCGTGAGTAATATAAGATCGGAGAGCAAGATAAAAATATCAAATATTTTAATGGATTTTTTAAAACTCCTATCAACTATACGGAATTATCGTAAAAACATACCAGTAAATTCTTATCGGTTGGGTTAAGTTATAAATCTACTCGCGATTTATGTAATCGGGCGAGGGTGGCCAAATATCTAGCGGGCAGGCGTCTAACAGACCAGAACCGGTCCTCGATAGAATCGGATGCGGTATACGTGTAGCATCCACCTTAGGTCCTAGGCTTCCACCAACTAAACTGAGTGAGGTTGGTGCTCTGTAAAGCGCATGTGCGAATCTGGCTGTTTGAAAGCTGATAATAATGTACTTCCATTCCGCCACTAATATTCGAATATACAATAGCAATCTTATCGTTTTTTCACGTGCAGTATAGAAATTTGTAATAATATATATAATGCGGCTATAATAAAATATAAATTTTAATTATATGAAACTAAACACACAATATGTATTTATTTTCTAGAAAATACAAGGGAAGGGGCGCTTCCAATGACAGCACGCTACTGAAAACCATCCAACTTATTTTATTGTCAATAGGTTTATTTCCTAGTATTTGCTTAAGTCCTATTTGTCGTTTACTTTGATCTCTCCGGAACTCTGACTGATCAATCCAAAATAGGAGAAATACAGAGCCAATGGCGGCATCTAGTAGACAGTAGACTGGACAGTCTTTTTCCATTTAATTAATATTCTAACCAGTAGCGTAGTGTAGGGGAGGCGGCAGGGGCGGTTCGCCCCGGGCAGCACTTTTTAGGGTGCGGCAAAATTTCACAATAAGTAATAATAATATCTTGTAAGAATTTGAATCATTTTATTTCATATTTTTGCCCACCTCGATTTGGAGCGATTGAAATGAGCACGGAGTAGTGTTACCATCCGAACAGTCCGGGAATCGACTCGCTGTCCGGGGATATCGTGTGCAACCTGTCGACGTTGTTTATTTATTTATTTATTTTGTTTTTGCTTGTTCGATTTATTCGTATGTATATACACCTCCAATATCCAATAGAGCTAGGTCACTTGCATTACTCCTATCCAAGTCTCCCTAGTTGCTAACTGTAACTGATTTAGAACCGGCATGCACTGCACATTATTCTTCGCATTGCGAAATGACATACTCGTGCGTCAGGAACTTCTGTTCCAACAAACCTCACCTGCCGTCCGGTCAGTGATTTTAAAAAGGTGGCAACATTAGCACGGAATTTTTCATTACTTANTATTCATGTAAACAATGTAAGAAGAATTTCAAAACTAAACAAAGTTTGCAAAGGCATGAAATAATCCACACAGGAGAAAAGCCATACATTTGTGACGAGTGTAAACAGAAATTTTCACGAAAGGAGCCTTTAATTGCACACCTTCGGATCCACACTGGAGAAAAGCCTTACAGTTGTGACCAGTGTAAAAAGAAGTTTGCAGAAAGGTCAAACTTAATTTCACACCTTCGTGTTCACACTGGAGATAAGCCTTACAGTTGTGAGGAGTGTAAACAGAAGTTTTCACAAAAATCAAGCTTAATTAATCACTTTCGTATCCACACTGGAGAAAAGCCTTATAGTTGTGACGAGTGTAAACAGAAATTTACACAAAAATCAAACCTTATTAGACACCTTCAGATCCACAACAGACGAAAGACATATGAATGTTAATTATGTCCAGTAAAATACAGTACATTCGAAGCCGAGATTTAAAAGCAAATAAAAATGTTCACAGTTGGAAATTTTGAAGAAATGTTATTTTTAATTTCTATTGATGTAAAATGATCGAAAGATGCAAGCACAANAATAATATATATAATGCGGCTATAATAAAATATAAATTTTAATTATATGAAACTAAACACACAATATGTATTTATTTTCTAGAAAATACAAGGGAAGGGGCGCTTCCAATGACAGCACGCTACTGAAAACCATCCAACTTATTTTATTGTCAATAGGTTTATTTCCTAGTATTTGCTTAAGTCCTATTTGTCGTTTACTTTGATCTCTCCGGAACTCTAACTGATCAATCCAAAATAGGAGAAATACAGAGCCAATGGCGGCATCTAGTAGACAGTAGACTGGACAGTCTTTTTCCATTTAATTAATATTCTAACCAGTAGCGTAGTGTAGGGGAGGCGGCAGGGGCGGTTCGCCCCGGGCAGCACTTTTTAGGGTGCGGCAAAATTTCACAATAAGTAATAATAATATCTTGTAAGAATTTGAATCATTTTATTTCATATTTTTGCCCACCTCGATTTGGAGCGATTGAAATAAGCACGGAGTAGTGTTACCATCCGAACAGTCCGGGAATCGACTCGCTGTCCGGGGATATCGTGTGCAACCTGTCGACGTTGTTTATTTATTTATTTATTTTGTTTTTGCTTGTTCGATTTATTCGTATGTATATACACCTCCAATATCCAATAGAGCTAGGTCACTTGCATTACTCCTATCCAAGTCTCCCTAGTTGCTAACTGTAACTGATTTAGAACCGGCATGCACTGCACATTATTCTTCGCATTGCGAAATGACATACTCGTGCGTCAGGAACTTCTGTTCCAACAAACCTCACCTGCCGTCCGGTCAGTGATTTTAAAAAGGTGGCAACATTAGCACGGAATTTTTCATTACTTATTCTGTGACGAAACTGAATTATAGTCTTTTAAATTGAAATACCTAAATAAGGGGATAGCGAAATTTTCCTCCGCCCTGAGCAGCTGACACCCAAGCTACGCCACTGATTCTAACTGATACATCAAACTTTTGGTGCCAGTTTCAACTATTAAAAATGTTATAGTTGATCCTACATTTTCTGAGATATAGAAGTTTCCGTTATGTTTATGTTGCTTGCTTTCTTTACGGTGACTTCAGTCGAAACCGAATTGAGAAACAATGAGCTTGGATCTTGCTGCATAAATCTTGAGGATAAAATATTTCTTCAANGCAGAGAAATGGAACCAAAAAAAATATTCATGTAAACAATGTAAGAAGAATTTCAAAACTAAACAAAGTTTGCAAAGGCATGAAATAATCCACACAGGAGAAAAGCCATACATTTGTGACGAGTGTAAACAGAAATTTTCACGAAAGGAGCCTTTAATTGCACACCTTCGGATCCACACTGGAGAAAAGCCTTACAGTTGTGACCAGTGTAAAAAGAAGTTTGCAGAAAGGTCAAACTTAATTTCACACCTTCGTGTTCACACTGGAGATAAGCCTTACAGTTGTGAGGAGTGTAAACAGAAGTTTTCACAAAAATCAAGCTTAATTAATCACTTTCGTATCCACACTGGAGAAAAGCCTTATAGTTGTGACGAGTGTAAACAGAAATTTACACAAAAATCAAACCTTATTAGACACCTTCAGATCCACAACAGACGAAAAGACATATGAATGTTAATTATGTCCAGTAAAATACAGTACATTCGAAGCCGAGATTTAAAAGCAAATAAAAATGTTCACAGTTGGAAATTTTGAAGAAATGTTATTTTTAATTTCTATTGATGTAAAATGATCGAAAGATGCAAGCACAACTGGTATTAAATTAAAATGTTTTTCCAATTTTAGAAAAATTTCAAGTGAAAAAAAGCATTACAATATTCAATATATAATTAAAATGTTATGTAAAATTTTTTTGAATAAGGAATATACTTGCCCGTGTTAATTACAGTTAATATCAATTTATTCATCAGTAATTAGGACAGTGCATATTTGGCGCTAATTCGTAATATGTATAGGAAATCCTCGTATATTCGAACTATACTATTTGTTTCGGCCGCGGATATACAAATTTACACGTTAAGGGTCGTCCATAAATTACTTAAGATATTTTGGGGTGGGTGGGGTCAAGGATTTCTTACGATTTTTTAATCAGGGGTAGGGGGTAATAGATCTCGTCTTACGTAGTATTGTCATTTTTATTTTTTTGATGTCGTTGAGTGGTGGCGTTTTCAATTTAGCGGTTTCTATTAGGTACGCTGGTTGTATATTCGACTTCCAGAGAATTTTTGCAACATGGTGGCTACCAAAGATGAGTTAATAACAAGTATCTTTCCAGATTTAAGACATAATTATACTAATCATGAATGGCTGCGAGAGCGAGCTATTTTAGCCGCAAAAAATTTAGATGTTGACGCCATCAATTTTAAAATACAACAGTCATTGCCTGGTGATGAAATTACATTTAAATCGATTGACACTGTTGTTGATCCTGAAGAAGTTGTCAACTATCCTGTAGAGTTTCTAAATTCACTAGATTTACCTGGAATGCCACCACATAATTTGCGACTTAAAATTGGCTCACCTATAATTTTGCTTCGAAATTTAAATGCCCCAAAATTGTGTAATGGCACACGATTAGTTGTAAAAAAAATCATGGGCAACATTCTTGAAGCCACTATTTTGAGTGGAAAATTTCAAGGTGAAGTTGTACTTTTACCACGGATCCCAATGATTCCTTCAGATTCGATTATACCATTCAAACGTTTACAATTTCCAATCCGCTTAGCATATGCTATGACTATAAATAAGTCACAAGGCCAAACAATGACAATTTGTGGCTTAGATTTAGAAAACCCATGTTTTTCTCACGGCCAATTATATGTTGCGTGTTCCAGAGTTGGAAAACCATCGAATTTATTTATTTATACACCTCAGGGTTTAACCAAAAATATTGTACATCCAATGGCATTACGATAAATTAAGTTTTTGTAAATAAAAAAATATATTTTTTAAATAAAATAGTTTGAGTGTAAGCTTTTTTACCTTTAATTAAAAAAAAGTTGAAGATTTCATTACACATACTCACACGCTATCGATTAGTCTAATTGTAATAAATTTACATGTAATGACGTTAGATATTGTCATAACATTTGAATAATAATTTTCATCAAAATGGTCCAGAATGTTTTAGCTTATTACATAAAGTTTAAAATTTTCAAATTAAAGACGTGTAGACAGGACAACGTCTGTCGGGTCCGCTAGTAAGAATATAAAGTTCTAATAGCAAGTAGTGTGTTCATTAGCAAATTAATTCGTAATTAGATTTTGTTACATTTTAGATATAATTACATGAAATTAAATGTAGGTGAATAGAGAAGGTATAAGTAGGATGCGGCGAGAGGAATTAGTAAAGTAGTATTACTCGATTTAAGGATATTAGAAAAATTTGCTTTATCAATTTGTTTTGATTATAATGGCGTAGTGTCTGAGTCGAAAATATTTTTCAGATAATTTTATAATCACAGTTAGAAATTATATAAAATTCAGGATTGATATAATATCATTGGAATAATAATGGCTTTTAAAATATTTACAGGATTAATTGAAGTTTCCAAATTATGTTTGATGGAGGAAAGGCAAGCGTTTGAACAGTTGCATATTTAATTATATTTATGTATATTTGTTCACTTTTTATGTTTCGTTCTAGTTTATTCGTGATATTACGATATACGTACTTTTGATTTTGTAAAATGTTTTATAGTAAAAAATAAATATTTATGGTGTTCTCTTAGTTATTGATGTATTTTTTAATGTTTCCGAATAAAATAATACTTATTAAATTCGAATTCAAGCTTCACAAACTACTGCGAATTTTATAAAAGACCAATTTACTATAAATTACTGTCTTACTATAATATTGAGTTCAGAAAAAGTAGAGCAGATCACTACCATTAGATTAATTACGTGGACTGTCGGCTTTTCCAGGTTTCAGCGAACACTCTCGCTGAAGTGTCATTTACAGAAGTCGCCGCTAGTTTTTCTGACGCATGCCAATTACGAATATTAATTTCTTTTATATAATGGTAATAAGCACAGAGCCCAAACAGTTAAAAGTTGAAATTGGTACACACTTAGGGTATGTCATGAGAATGTACACAAAAAAGCGATTTTTGGAAATTTCCTCTGCGGCAGAGAAAGAGAGAGAGAGAGAGAGGATTAAGGCTTACCCTAAAGAAATCGGGTTCTAGTGTGTACAATACTATATATGATATTTTTTGCATTTTGAGAGAAATTGAACATATATTCAGACCCATCAAAAATTCTCTAATTAGTCTTGGAAGAGGTGGACCTAATTCTTGCACCAGGTTAAAACGGTAAGATGGGCTAAATCTTAATTTTTTGCTATCGTTACCTTTTGCCCCAGTAACGCTGGGCTCATCTGTTAGTAATTTAACAAAACTGACATAACGAATTACTTCTGTTTTGGAAGCACATTCATGTAAACAAACAAGTTAACATCGGCTTATCGCAGTTTGAACAAAATTGTCAATTCCAATTTCAAACTAACCAAATACCTTAACATGTAAATTTGTACATCTGTGCCTGAACAAATAGTAAAGTTTGAATACACAAGAATTTCCTGTATTATGAATTACAGCAAAATATGCACTGTCCTAATTACTGACCGAATAAATTAATATTAACTGTAATTAATACGGGTAAGTGTCTATAGAACAATTCTCTGTTCAAGAAAATTTTACATAACATTTTATTTATATATTGAATATTAAATGAAATGATTTTTTAGTTAAAATCTTTCAGAAATTAGAAAAACATCATCATTTTACTTTGAAAATCAATTTCGCTTACATCTTTCGATTATTCTACATGAATAAAAATTAAAAGTAATATTCCTTCAAAATTTTTAAGTGCGAATATTTTTATTTACTTTAAAACCTTGCTTCGATTGAATTTCGCTGGACATAATGGCTATCGTCTGCTGTGAATCCGAAGATGTTTAATTAAGTTTGACCTTTCTGCGAACTTCTTTTTACACTGGTCACAACTGTAAGGCTTCTCTCCAGTGTGAATCCGATGGTGTTTAATTAATTCTGCCTTTTGTGAAAATTTATGCTTACAGACGTCACAACTGTAAGGCTTTTCTCCAGTGTGGACCCGAATATGTGCAATTAAGTTTGACCTCTGTCTAAACTTCTGTTTACACTCGTCACAAGTGTAAGGTTTTTCTCCAGTGTGGATCCGAAGGTGTTGAGTTAAGCATTCCTTTCGTGCAAACTTCTGTTTACACTCCTCACAAGTGTAAGGCTTCTCTCCAGTGTGGGTCTGAAGGTGTTTAATTAAGTTTGACTTTACTGAAAACTTCTGTTTACACTCCTCACAACTGTAAGGCTTTTCTCCTGTATGGGTTATTTCATGAATTTGCAAACTTTGTTTAGTTTTAAACTTCTGTTTACACTCGTCACAACTGTAAGGCTTTTCTCCAGTGTGTGTTCTAAGGTGTAATATTAAGCTTGACTTTTGTGTAAATTTCTGTTTACACTCGTCACAACTGTAAGGCTTTTCTCCAGTGTGATCCCGAAGGTGTTTAATTAAGCTTGACTTTCCTGAAAACTGTTGTTTACACTCGTCACAACTAAAAGGCTTTTCTCCAGTGTGTACCCGAAGGTGTATAATTAAGCTTCCTTTTTGCGTAAACTTCTTGTTACGTTTGTCACAACTGTAAGGCTTCTCTCCACTGTGGATCCGAAGGTGTTTATTTAAGTTTGAGCTTTGTGCAAACTTCTTTTTACACTTGTCACAACTGTAAGGCTTTTCTCCAGTGTGGACCCGAATGTGTTTAATTAAGTTTGACTTTAATGAAAATTGTTGTTTACACTCGTCACAGCTGTAAGGCTTTCTTCCTGTATGGATTTTTTCATGAGTTTTCAAACTTTGCTTAGTTTTGAAATTCTTGTTACAGTGGTTACAAGAATAGTTTTTTTGGTTCCATTTCTCTGCAATTAAAAATATTGTTTTTAAATAATATTTTATCCATGTATAACTTATGGATTCTTCCATGATTTTGCAAATTTTGTTTAGTTTTGAAATTCTTCTTACAGCGTTTACATGAAAATTGTTTTTGGTTCCATTTCTCTGCAATTAAAAAAATCGTTTTTAAATAATATTTTATCCATGTATAACTTAAAGTTACTTATATAAGAATAATAATTAAATTAATAATAGTATTTAATTATATAATAATTTCTATATCTAAACGAACATTTCTGTATCAAAACACACAAAAATAATTTTAGAGATAATTATGTTCGAGTATAAATATATTATTTTACTAATATTTTCAACGACAACTAATCAGGGACAACATATTAAAGTAAACAATATCTGTAAAACATTCTTCAAGTGTATTTATATCTTCATGAATTCTCTTTTTATATCCTTGCAGTTGGATCTCTCGCTTCTTTTATGTTTTTAAAGAATAGCACTGATATAAATAAAGCAATGTATCGAATATACAATTTTGTTATAATCTTGGACAATATTTTCTTTAAAACTTTTTATTTCATCAAAAGAACATCTGAAAGTAATAAGAACATACATTAAAAATAAATTTTATAAAATTTGAATTCACATCAGTTTAACATTAGAATGTATTATTCATATTATTATTCATTGCTATTGTTAAATGTAAACTTGTATAATATGTTACATTTAAATAAAAAGAATATTGTATTTTAAAAAAAAAAAACTTATGATTATTCTTTATACTCTTAAACTTTATACTTTCCTCATAACTCGTTCACAATAATAGAAACTTATAACACAGGCAAGGGTAGAAAACAAATTCTTAAGAGTGAATCATGGATTTCATTCTTGCAGGATTAAATTTTCGTTCTTTTCCTTTTTAGTTTCTGTTTGCAGTGTTTTCAGGGTGATGATTAGCTAAATGGAAAAAATAAAACGATCTTAAATATCATAAAAATTCATTTTCAATACATATTGTACAATGATAAAAATTCTATTTTCTACGATAAATTTTTTAAAATACCTATATTTTGTTTTTAAATTATTTGATATTTACAGATTAACAGTTTACTCATTTACAAAAATACCAATACATTTTTGAAAACTCTATTCTGGTAATTTTAAATGTTTTGTGATGAAGTGTCATTCGTGAATTTTTTGAAAATTGTATTGAAAAGTTGTCTATACGAAAAATATCTATACAGAATGTAAATGGTACGAAAAAATAACTCTAAATTGAAATAAAAGTACGTTTTATTATTGTAGAAGTTTACATTGACTACCTATAATATGAAACAGGAAATAAAATATTACGAGTACTTCAAGCATGTAATATATTTTCAGTTGACTGCAAATTTAACTTTCGTTCTGTTGTTCAGACTGTGAAAAAAATAAAAATTGGCACAACCTTTTCCTTAAACATGGAGAAGGAAATGTTATGGTGTGAGCATGGATGATCATCCATGGAGATAGAAGAAGTGTGTTTAATGATGGAAACATGTTTCCTCTTAAAACAAAGGAGAAATATCAAAAGGTCATACTCTTTTGATATTTCTCCTTTGTTTCAAGTAATAGTTGACTATACGGCTAAGTAAAGTTGCTTAACTTGATATAACTTAACTTATTCTTGTAGATAATAGGGAGACAGAATCATAATAGAGTAAATTATTCAATAATATTTATACTTAATTGTAAAAGCCTTACTGTCTTTTTAAATTCTAATGTTATTGTTAATTGTCTACTTGGACATTACTTATTAATAGGACTTAATACTGGTGTTTAAAGATTAACACCAGCAATGAGAGTTAGTTCAGGAAAAAACAAAATTTCTTTATTATATCACCTGTAGTAATAGTTTCTGTACACATATTACACGTGTTTCGGGCTAGCATGCCCCTCATCAGCAGTACTACNAACTATTCCAAATGTAATCTTAGGGTCTATACAGATACAGACCTTGTAAGTTATTGTTTTGCTATAATTACACATAATTTCTTAATGTTCCAATAAATCTGATCATAACGGAAATGTTTCATGTGAACATTCCAGTTTCCAGCGTTATGTTATATGTAGATATTTTATTGTTAGATACTTCTATATTAATTCTAAATTTTCCGTTACAGCTATGTGCTGTATTCTTAAACAGTATATACCACGTTTCATTTTTTCTTCATTAGTACACTAATTTATTGTTTATGATGCTTAATATGTCGTTAATGATATATATATTTGGATATACGTATATGAAAATGTCAATAAAAGTTTTAGATTTAAGGATGACAAATAACCAGCCAAAAGCAAAATGGCTGGTTTCTCAGCTGTTTATTTATTTATTGATCGGCTGTTGTATCAATTTATTTACTAAATAAATTTTATTAAAACAATTTTTTGAATATTCGAATAACTTTTATTGGTTATTTAATTAATAAGACGATAATTTGATTTATTATAAAAATCGAATGAATCGTTTTATTAAATAATTAATATATATGTTGTTTCTATGTATAAGCTTTTAGTTTAAATCTGAACGTTTACATTTCTTCATAATTACATTTGGATAAATATTTCTTTATTAAAAATATGGAGTTTTATTCAGCAAAAGATAAAAGAATTCATACGACTATTTTCGAATAGCGACTGTAATTAGACAATTAGACTTGTAAAATTATTAGAGAGGTTGCGGCCGACGTTTCCATTGCGAAAACGTGTACATCAGATGTTCAGCACCACCTTCCTGTAAGCCTAGAAGTTGCACATTGGCGTTTGGAACGTCGAGAATGATTCCACTGACGTTTTAGTTACCATTGTCAAACATCTAGGCTTACAGGAAGGCGGCGCTGAACGTCTGACGTACACGTTTTCGCGATGAAAACATCGGCCGCAACCTCTCTATTAACTTATATATTAGCAATTAGTTCTGAATTATGCCACTACAGCAAACAGTGTCAATGGCAGGAGCTCGAATTCAAGTTTTTCTCAGACGAGAACCTGGTGTGATACGTTCCGCTATGATGATCCCTTCCGGAAAAACCGAACAGCTCAAGAGAAAGACAAAATTGCTTGTCTTTACCAATTTTTAGCCCTGGCATGGCCAACATACGGTCCGCTTAATAAATTTATGCGGCCCCACGATTAATCTTTCAATATTAACTACTTAACTTCCAATAATTGGTCGAATGGATTCGCGATACTTCTTTATTTAAAAAAAAATCCGTTGTAGAGATTTACAACTTTTGTACTCGTCTGAGTGATAGTGCCAGAATAAAAAAAATGATAGATTTAAAATATTAATATTTATCATAAAATAATGTATGTTAGACAGTAATTCAAGATATACAGGTGATATTCAATTTAACTTCGTAATTCGTGTGCTTTGCTAGAAATATAATACTCATATACAGTAGAGCCTCGATTATCCGACTCAATTGGGGACTGGGGTTGGTCGGATAATTGAAAAGTCGGATAACCGAAAATATGAAAAAATCCATTATTAGTGCAGTATATTATTATATCCCATGTAATTAGTATATCGCTATTAACCTACTTCGCGTTGAATTTTCATCGATGTTAAGCCTAACAAAAATTTTTTAAAATAATAATCGTCGCTATTGTAGCGTTAAAAATTAGAAAATTAAGCCTCGTTTAAATACTGGCTCCCTTTCATGGTCGAATGAGTGTTGCCAGCTAAAACACGTAAAAATAATATTAAAGTAGCAAGACATAGCCAAATATTGTAGCGCCACATCATTAGCGGACATTTGAAATTTGCCGACTAGGACGGTAGGTTAACCGAGGTGTCGGTTAATCGGGGGTCGGATAATCGAGGCTCTACTGTATTTAAATATTAGAGAGGTTGTGGCCAAAGTTTTCATCCGTAAAACGTGAACTTCGAACGTCGAGCGCCGTTAACTTGTAAGCGGCGCTCGACGTTCGAAGTTCACGTTTTAAAAATAAAAACTTCGGCAGCAACCTCTCTATTTATTTACTTAAAGAAATCGTTTTTGTATTTAACATTTTTAAATTTTAATACAGTATTTCGTTCGGCCCGTGAAAAAGTTTTCTCTAATACGGCCCGGGGGGCAAAAACTGTTGGCCACGCCTGCGTTAACCCTACACATTAGTGAACGTAAGATAGCATTATTTTCGGAAGAACCCTAAAATACTGTTTATCAAAAACTGCTATATTCCTTTTCTGCTACTGCCCCAATTTAGCGAAAACGTGTCCCAATTAAGCGTTTAAATTACGTATTAGTTTATTAGTTTGGTTTCCGTTCTTTGAGATTTGGCCCAAAAAAACGAGTATCAAAGTTATACTTACTATTCTGGAAATCAATTCTCTTTTTAAAGAGTAACTTTCTAGAAAAGTTTTAAAGCTGCGATAACCGCTCAAGTATATTTTAATAGTTTATTGTTTTCAGGACTCATTTGAACGTGTTTAGCGACGATCAATCTTTCATTCCGAGTTTATATCACGACCGAAACAGTCGAGTAAAATGTAATTGGAATTTTGAAGATAAAGAATGCATTTCTATAAATTATATAACAAAATCTCTGTATATCTCCAGCACAAAATTTTTAATAAGCAAACGTTTTCGTTAAATTTAAACATTAAGTATCTGAGTAGATATCTAAAAAGGCCGCTATTCGCTCTTTAAATACATCTCACAAGGAAACTGTTAGAATGTCATTTAATGAATATTAATAAAGTTTAGTTAATAATTACGTTAAATGTATACAAACTCCATATTATATTAGTTTAACACAAAAAAAGCATATTTTTAGTACTGAAAAGATCGCAGAGGAAAATAACGATATTATGTTAAGAATAAATTCTAGAATTTTCGAAAATCAGAGACTTGTAAATATTCAAAACATTATAGCAGAATTTAATCGTTTATGTGAGAATGCCTGATAATGTGATAATCGCTTTTTAATGATCCAAACGTTACAGTTACAGCTACGATTGTAATTATTACAAACTGTGTAAAAGACGTAATATCGCCAATATAACAGAAAACTCATTGTTACAAACATATATAAATCAAAATTTATGCCAAGTACTAATTATTCCACTAAAGTGTACGTTTATACGCCAACCTTTGGATTTCATAGACAAGCGAAACTTTTAGCTAAAAAAATTTTAAATGCTATACAATTATATTGTAATGCTTCTTCGATTAAATTGTTTCGGACAACTAGAAATGGCGTAATAAAGTTACATTCGATTCTTTACCATTAATTATCTGCGCCAATATTTAATAATTTGATTAAATATGCATGGTTTGCTTCTGGTCTCACACATAAAATAAGTGAATTTTTAAATGTAAAACAAGTTTGTTTCTCTTTTTTAAACACTGACAGTTTGCATTGTGTTGAGAATAATTGCCAAAACCTTCGATTTGTTAAATGTGAACGATGTCAACAAGTTCTTTGTTTATTCTGTTTTGTCGAAAATTATCACGTAAACAGTTGCCCATTTAATAATTTGTGAATGTAATTACTTATTACGTTTCGATTACTTTCTTTATATTTATTCTATCATTACTTTTATATTGCATTTCATTGTTAAAAGTAATGTGTATATCTAGTCTTTCATATAACATTTATTTGAGATTGTTCCTTATTCTACTCTGTAAATGTAATATCGTCGTCTTCCTCTACGACCCTTTCACTACTAAAAATTTGCTTATTTGTATTAAACTAATATAAAACAAGTAAAACGGCAAAGCCGTATTTGGGACAAGACTGTCTCGGAGACTCACTAATAACCGGAATCACTTTGACGCTCAAGGCGGGTCTCGTTCTATTCTCCAATCTTCTTTGGTATCGCTGCTTTTGGGCGCGATCGTTCAAACTTCGCCGTCCACGATGCATTTTCCATGAAATTAACCTATCCAATTTCGAAATTTCTCTCCGTTGCGTGTCGGCCCGGGTTGAATTTTTGTCGATGCGTAATGAAAATTACCCGTTTTTGAAACAAATAATCGTGGCTATTGTATCGTCCGAAATTATTTTTTATTTTGCACGAACAATATACAGTTTAACCCGATTATAACGTCATCGGTTGTAACGACAATCCTAATATAACGTAAAATTTTTATAGATCCCACGATTTTACTATATTAGATAATGTTAAAAAACCTACTTGTAACAACACCCTGTTTTAATGTCGTATTTGAAGTACTCCCAAATTTACAAAATTAGATTACAAATTTTATTTAACATTGAAGAAACTACGTCTTCAGTCCTAAGGTCGGAGTTCACTTCTTAGAATGACCGTGGGTGGTACTCTCCCCTACCTGGCTTCCGTGGAGTGAGGTGGCTGTTTTGCCTGTTTGTAGAAGAGGGTGGCCATTTTGTATTATATTTTGATTCGGTTCTCGGTCCCCCAACTGCCTACGAGTCTGGATTTTTATGCGCAAATGATTTGGGCACCTAATACTCTGTGCCAAATATCAACTCTCGACATGTACTGTACTGTACTCCTTCATACCTCTAAGCTGGTAACATAAAACGGCAGTACGATTTTATAAATAAGAGTCTTATCAGTAATATGACATTTGATTGCTAATAACCCCGATTAATAGTGTTAATGAATATTACAAATTCAATATAGAGTTTGTATACTTTTAACGTAATTATTAACTAAATTTTATTATTATTTATTAAAAAACACCCCAACAGCTCCCTAACACGTGTTTCACGTGTTAGAGAAGCTATTGTTATAAAATGTTTTATTTTCAAAACGGAAGAAGTCTCTATGGAGTATTTTTTAAACACTGACAGTTTGCATTGTGTTGAGAATAATTGCCAAAACTAGGAAAGCAGGTGGTCGCACATCTTAATTACAGTAACTTATATATTATCGTTATATTACTTCACATTATAAAATTAGAGATTAGTTTTATAAAACATACATGTTTATAAATTTAGGTATTAAATTTATAGTTATAAGCATTCAATCTGAGTTTTAAAGTACAGTAAAAACTGCTTAAACGACCACCTGCATTCGACAGGACACCTGTCAAAACGAGCAAAAATTTCTGGCACGGAATAGTTTATCCATAGAGTCTTCGTATAAGTTACCTGTATTAAACGACCACCTGTGTAACGCGACCGCGGGCATCGATTTTTGGTCCGAAACAACATACAACACCTGTAATAAGCGACCACTTTCGCGAATGTATCTGGTCTAAACTATTGTAAGAACCCATCTCAACAACGTTTCCACCTCCTAATATAATGAATTAGTCTAAACTCTCGTTCGAACCCATCCCGGGCACTTCTCCCACCCTTGAAATTAGGTGCAGGTGTTAATAAATTAGTCTAGCAACAAAGGAAATTCATTTCAGTTTGTTGGAAAATGTCCGAAATGCAAAGTGCTGTCGTTAGAAGATCGTATTAAAGTTATCACAACAGCAATTAGCGGCGAAGTTTAACTGTGGGAAAACAAAATTTATTTTACCCTAGACCTACAGTATTTTCCTTGGGGGTGTAAAATATTGTACACGATACAATTAATCGGCTGATCTCATCGTTTGATAAAATCTATTTTTATTTATTTATTTTGAAGCTCATATACAGTACACGTGCGATAAATAGTTTCTGTATCAACCTACCTTATTTCCACGATATTTTTAGAAAAATAATATCCAAGTAATTTTCGCAGGCAAAATATTCAAAAAACAATAAACGCATTAATGCAAAAATCAGTTTTACTTCCTTTTTCGATTCCGCGATTGTAATGAAATTGTGTAATGAGAAAAAATAATAAAATCGTTTTATTATTAATTAATAATTTTTCTTATTGTACTAAATTAATTAAGAAAATATTAAATATTAAAAAATACAGTATTTTTAAAGTTAAAATAACATTAAACTAACGAAAACCAAAAGCAAAGTGATGGAGAGATAAGACGCGCATATATATTGATGACGTAATATACGTAACTGGGGATCGAACGAAAAGAACCGAGTCGAATTAATTAAGTCGGAAAAAAGAAAGTCTGCATTATAATCGAGAAAATGCGAGTATTGTATTAATCTTTAAAATATTGGTGTTTAATCTGTCTTATAATATCATGACGACTCCTGTAAATCGGGTTATCCGATAAGAATAAAATACAATACCAATATAGCCGTATCGTTGAAAAAATTCGCTTATTTTTGCTCGCCTCGAGTTTTGCTTAGTAGAAATGGCTAAAAAGTGTGCAAAATACGTACGGAAATACGGTATTACAGCACCACCTGTCTAAAAGACCACTTTTTGAAGGAACCGTGGGTGGTCTCCATAGACAGGTTTTACTGTAATTCGGTTATTTATTCTTTCATTTGTTCTGTTTTTACGGAGTTAATATCGAAAAATAAATCGTCGTTGTCAATTATTAACTGGAATTTGTTTATAGAACGTTACGGTGTTACGAAAGCGTAACTGGGCAGAGTTCGTCAAACTGTAGTCCGCGAGCTGTTCGAAGTGACAAAAGAGTTAATCACCTGTTAATAATAAGACGTCGTTTGCTCTATCACGTGATTCCTGCAAAAAGAACGGATTCTTCCGCGAGAAGAGTAACTGCCCGAAAACACACCAGAAGCCCAGTCACGTGACCGAGTGATGTCAAAATCGGGTCACATGACCGCGCTTGGCCGTCCGTCCGTGTTTCCGAACATACAATACTTTGTTTCACGTGTTAGATCAAAGACTACTTAAGGTGCGTTTGTTAATAGCGGTCGCTCCGCTGTGTAAAATTCCCGTGAATCTTACTAAATAGTTCGAGAATAGTTCAATAATAGCGTCTGAGGAAGTAAACGGATACAAGGCTTAACACATTACACATTTAGAGGTGCCCTCGGTTTCACATCTTATATATCGGGCAGCTTCGCCTTCGGGCGCTGCCCTATACAAGTCGTGGTAAGACACGACATGACACGCTGCCTGCTATTTGTAGACATTTGTGAACGACGGACAAAGAAAGAAAAAGATGGCGGGATGTATAATTTTGAAATATGCGTTTTTCGAGACAAAATTTAAAAGAAGGATTCCAACAGCATTCAAAATACATACGAAAAAAACATGAAACGACACTTACCACTTACATTACGGTGTGGACCTATATACATTAACACGCTGTCTCACAACTTGTAAATTTTCATTTATAAAACCACATAATAAAGAATAAAACGTAACTATCCGAGCCATGGAGCAGGCCACGTTGTAAACTACTGCCAGAAAGAACCGTTGTTGCCTCTGACAGCGCTCCTCCCGCCAGAATGCAAGAATAGGTTCAGAATTCACCCTTATAGCTAACACGTGACTGCTTCTTGTGGCAACTCACGTGGACAGCCCGCGGACTACAGTTTGACGAACTTTGCTCGAGTTACACCGCAACATTTTATAACGAAATTCACCAGTTAAAGATCTGACAAGGACGATTTATTTTTCGAGATTAACTTCTTTAAAAAGAGAACATAATCAAATGACTTTAATTAAAATTGAGATTAAATGATTATAAATTTACAAACATATGTTTTATATAACGAATTTCTTTAATTTAAAGATGTAAAGTTATATAATATGTAAAACGTGGGATCAATAGGCTCGGACATAAAGACTTTTCTGTTTGGAAATGTTTTACTCGAAAAACAATAGATGCAACAGGTATTAGAACAGCGCTTATGAAACTATCCTTATTTGTAAACGTCTGCCGTCCGATGTAGCTACTTCGCGACGTGAACAAGGTAAGGCAATGGCGGTTTCCATCGTAAGTAATCCGATGAGTTTTCGCTTATAGCTCTTATGATACGCGTCGCCCCCCAAAGTTCGTATCTGATTAAGACACGTCTACTAGTCAGGTGCAAAATTAGAAAAAAAACGCGCTATGTATGAAGGACAAACCTTTACCTTCCATTTTTCTTTATTCCCGTGTCTTCCTCAACCGAAAAAAAGAAAAAAAAATAGTATTCGTTCACATAAGGTGAGTGCCTTGACCTCTACACTATTCTTTTGTTTTCTTCCCGCAAGTGGTCTAAATCTTTTCTAGGAATAAACTCCTGAAAAAGACGGAAATCCTAATTAAAGAAGTTTCCTTACATTTAGGGAATAGTGTCCGCTTTTAGGGGATAGGAAAGTATTTTAAAAATTCTATATTTGTAAGGAAATTTTAAAAAGTTGAGGAAATTCGGGATATTTACACATTTCCAACTACGGCCGAAAGTGTGATATGTTAATCCACATACGGAGAAGAGCGATTGATTTCGGTTCTGATTAGTGTTGCTACCATGATGATTTTCACCCGGGCAAGCCGGTTTTCTAAAAATATATTTTTTCGTCATTGTTAGCCTAGGAATAAGTTTGGGTAGGGGTGTGAAGTTAACGGTTAAAGTAAAATACTCTCAAATATTATATAAATTTATTTTGTTTCATCATAATTTCACAATTTGTACGAAAACCTGACAAATTGATAATTAATGGTGAAACAGAGAGCGTGAAACGTCATCAACTCTTCTCGCCACACATTGTCGCTCGCTCGCGTCTGGATAGTTGCACTCTTACTTCATATTTCTATATTCATATGTTATATCAGATAAAACGTAACTTTTGTTACTTAATATTATTAATGTTGGTATGTGTTATTATTTAATATTCTTAATTTTATGTATTATTATTTACGATTAATATAGACACCAGACTATTATTAATTATTTTTTGATATGCCACATGTGATTATTGTGTTACTTTAATAATATATCATGTACTGTACTGTACATGCTTATCTTTAAATAAGAAAATATTTATTTTCTATTTACAATAAAATCGTAATTTTTTTCTATTTCTGAGTATAACATCCTAACTTTAAAATGTCCGGGTCAGCAATTTTGAAAAGGTGGCAACACTG